>NW_027514294.1:462500-762500 GCF_048772815.1 Callospermophilus lateralis
GCCAGCAGAGCTCCATGGTTGTGGAGTGTTTACCCTGTCCCTTACTTTTGGAATCTCAGAAGGGAGGAAGATACACCAAGCCAATTGACGGCTCCTTTTGAAAAAATTGTACCACCAATGACATCATCAGCAAATATAACCCAACACTACCACAAGTTGCTGCACAAACAGATAGTTTACAATGCATACATGTGAGTTCACAATGTGTCCAGGCAAGTTCTGCAAGCAGTTCAGTGATGGCTATTGCAGAAGCTGTAGATTGGTTTTATCTTTGATTTCACCAGCACTGTGACGAAGATAGAAATTCTGGCAATAATGGCTAAAGAAATAATTATGTAACATTCCAGAAAACACTGAAAGAAAACAATTTTCTTAACAATTTACATTGTCTTGGAGAGAATTATTAAATATAATGAAAAGGAAATGTGAAAGAAAACAAACAGATCTGTTAACCTCCTTTTTTGTTCACATTTTAAAACAATCCTCAACAGCTGTTTACCCAATTTAAATTAAACCATTTAAATAATGTGAATAAAAAAATATTTGGATCAATTTTTTCATGAGCCCTCATCATATATGATATATGGACATATGAACATTCAAACATATAACACAAAACACAAGTGTGCACACATAATATAATACATACAACACATAACCTAATAGTAAAGGCCTTATAACTTTTTACATGTGAAATCTCCATTGCAATGTTTAAAAACTCTATTGTCAAAAAATAGAACTGATCACCAAAACATTAAACTAGGTATGTATGAGCTCAAAAAAACAAAATAAAATGTGGGAAAAGGCAATAATAAAATAGATATTGAAAAAAGCATCCTGGTTCTATCTTAGATGTAAGGGTAGCCAAACTGGAATTTTGGATATCAGCTGATATGGACTTGAGTCAAATCATCTTCTTTTTGTTCTGTAGAAATCGCTTCAGTTAATCTCTCTGGAATCCAAATCGGCTGTTGTTCTCTCTGTGGAAACACACAAACAGGCCCCTGGCTCCAGACAATCATTGGGTCAGGACCTTGGTTAATCTCTCTGGAATCCAAATCGGCTACTGTTTTTCCTGTGGAAACAGACAAACAGACCCCCGACTCCAGACAATTACTGGGTCAGGACCTTTCCATTGTCCTGTTAGAATATCTTTCCAAAGAACCTTGGGCTTATGCACATTTTTTGGACACATATGCCTTTCCCCAGCACTAAGTCCTGATGAATACAAATTTTAAAAGTTTAGAATAAAAAGGGTTATTTTAAGTTTGTCTTTGGGGAATATATACCCTTTCCCAATTGCGTCTTTTTTGCTTTAATAAGTACTTTTTAATAGTTTGATGAGCTTTTTCAACTATGCCTTGTCCCTGTGGATTGTATGGGATTAATGTTATATGAGTAATGCCAAATGATGACCAAAAGTGTTTAAAAGAGGTAGAAGTATAACCAGGGGCATTATCTGTTTTTAACTGTTTGGGAACGCCCACAGTGGCAAAATTTTGTAAGCAATGAGTGATAATATCTTTAGTTTTTTCTCCGGCATGAAGGGTGCCCATCAAAAATCCAGAAGAAGTATCAACTGTAACATACAAATATTTTAATTTTCCAAATCCTGGCAAGTGTGTGATGTCCATCGGCCAAATATGATTAGGTATCAATCCTCTAGGATTGACTCCAAGATTAACTTGTGGTAAAAAGGTCACACAATTTTGACATTGTTTTATTATTTGTCTAGCTTTTTCCTTAGTTATTTTAGAAGGCTTTTGTAAGGTATTAGCTTTGACATGGAACTTTTTACGAAAATTTATAGCTTCTTCTAGTGTAGAGAAAATATGTATGTCATGTGTACTTTTATTTGCTAAATCATTGCCCAAACTGATGGCTCCAGGCAATCCTGTATGTGCCCTGATATGTCCTATAAAGAATGGATCTTTTCTGTCCCAGATTATACTTTGTATAGTGGAAAGCAAGGAGAAAACAGTAGAGGAATGGGAAATCCTACCAGCATCTTCAAGGCATACTATAGCATTAACTATATGCTGACTATCAAAAATAAATTAAATACAGAATCTTTAAACATCACAAAAGCTTGTAATACTGCATTAAGCTCTACATTTTGAGCTGATTGTTTGGGTACTAGAAATGTAAAAGTTTGATCAGGTGTAACTATTGCTGCTGTACCATTATTTGATCCATCAGTAAATATATTTGGAGCATTCATGATAGGTGTTTTTCTTGTCAATTTTGGAAAAATTACAGGATGCGATGACCAAAAAGACAATAAAGGATTAGATGGTAAGTAATTATGAAATGAAACATTAGATTTGCACATGATTATTGCCCAAGTATTTAACTCATTAACTAACTCATCAATTTGATTCAGAGTATGTGGAGTAATAATTTTATTGGGAGCAATCCCAAGCACTCACTTTGCTGCTTTTATTCCTTTGGGTATTAATTGTCCTATAGCCTCAGGGTACCTAGTAAGAATAGTGTTAGGAGAATAAGATAAATGTATCTATAATAATGGACCTTCTTGCAAAAATACTCCTGTCGGAATATTTTTTGTTGGTAGACAATAAATAATGAAGGCAAACTTATATCAATTCTATCCAATTGCATATTTTCCATATATGTTTCAATGATTTTTAATGCCTTTCTTGCTTCAGGCGTTAACATGTACCGTGAATTGGGATATGATGGACCTTTTAGGATATCAAATAAATATCCCAACTCTCCTGTTGGTATACCTAGATAAGGCCTTATCCAATTTATGTCTCCTAATAACTTTTGAAAGTCGTTATGTGATTTGAGTTGATCTACTTGTATTTGAATTTTTGGTGGCGGTACATGGTTGAGGATAATAGAACACCTAAATAATTAATTGGAAAATTTAATTGTACTTTATCTATTGCTATATCTAGATTATTTTTTAATAAGTTTGTAAGTGTGGCATAACATTCTAGCAATGTGTTTTTAGCTTTGTGTGCTAATAATACATCATCCATATAGTGAAATATTTGTAGTTCAGGATTTTGATTTCTAAGTGGCTTGATTACTTTGTTAAAATAAATTTGACACATTGTTGGGCTGTTAGCCATCCCTTGAGGCAGTACTTTCCATTCATATCTCTGATCAGAACCTTCATGATTCAGTGCAGGGATAGTAAATGCAAAACGTGGACTATCCTCAGGATGAATTGGAATTGAAAAAAAAAAACCTTTAATATCTATAAGTAATTTTGTTAAACCCTCCTCCTATGGGCAATTCCTTTTAAAATGTCCTGTTTGTTCACAATTGTAGCATGTTCTTGGCCTGGCATCTAATGCCTGTTTTAGTGCAGCTGCCACAATTTGCCCTTCTTCATTAATGTCTCTGGCATCTAAAGCCTGTTTTACTGCAGTTGCCACGACTTGCTCTTGTTCATTAATGTCTCTACATAATTTAATATATGTGTTTAAATCTTCATGTTTCCATGGTCTAATTATATCTCTGCACCAACTATTCGCTTGCTCATAAGCCAGTTTTTTTAGTAATAGCATTGCTTGTTCTGTTTTCCCAGAACCTCTGGTACCTGTTTGAATAAGCCTATCGACAAATTCAGCATAAAGTTAATTAGCTCCTTGTATTACTTTAGATAATTGACCTTGTAAACCTCCAAGTCCTTGTAAAGTCTTCCATGACTTAATTGCATCTACAGCAATTTATGCACATACACCAGAATCATATGCAATTTGTTGCTGGTGATCCTCATAAGGTCCCTTTCCTAACAACATATCTAGATTTCTCTGAGGATAACCAGCTGCTGCATTTCGCATAGCCGTCTCCTTGCAAAATTCCTCATTGTCAACCTTCCATAACAGGTATTGTCCTCCATTTAGCACAACTTTACACATATTAGCGCAATCCGCTGGCTTCATGTTCAAGTTGTTAATGGTTTCGACCATGCTTACAGTGAAGGGTGCTTGAGGACCATAGGTTGTTACAGCCTCTTTTATCTGCTTCACTGTTTTGAAATTTAAAGCATGGTAAACTCGCTGCCCTCCTACCTCAAATATAGGGCATGTTAATATTTGAGATCTTGTCTCAGGATCCCAACTATCAACTGTGGGGGTTGGGGGCTTCCCAGCATATGGAGGTGGCCTTGTTAGTTGGACACTTACGTCCTCTGGTGATAGAAAAGTATTAGTAGCAGTCTCCTGTAGAGGTGGTTCTGTTGGTTGGACACTTACACCCTCTGGTGATAGAAAGGTGTTAGTAGTAGTCTCCTGTTGTAAATTTCCCCCTGATGGCTTTTACTGTTTTACACTTTCTTTCTCTGTCTGACTAGCTTGAGAGGCCTTCTCTTTTACATGATTTTTTTCCTCTGTCTGACTGGTTCGAGAGACCTTCTCTTTTACTTGAATTTTTTCCTCTGTCTGACTAACTTGAGAGACCTTCTCTTTTACTTGAATCAATGTGTCTTCTCCTTCCTCTACCATTGTCTGAACTGAAGGCTTTTGACTAAACAAACAAGATACGAAAGTCCACAATGGCAATGTGCCAACTGGCAGAGTCCCTGGGCTTTTCTTTTCTATTCTTTTTAAATCTTCACCATGATGGTTCCATTGTGATATATTTAACAACTCCTCCTTAAAAAGCCATGGGCTACATTTTTGTATTGTATCAACGTATGCCCTGACTGCTCTTAATTTTACTGGGATGCCTCCTTCCTCTAACAATTTACTTAACACTTTTTCAGTTTGTTTTTTTTTTTCTAATTTCTGATGCCATATTTCTACTATAATACAACCCAACAAGATAACACCAAACAAAACAGAGATAGAATGAAATAAAAATGGAAAAACAAAATATCATTATAGCCTTTCTCTCTATCTGTTCCTCAGACACAAATAGTTTTTCCTCAGATGTGAGCGGTTTTTCTTCCGTCTCACTCGTCTCCAGGGACAGGCAATTTAAAGCAAATGTGAAGCAAAACAAAAGAGGAATCTTAAAATGGCTACCCATCCTCTTGTCCTGCCCTCAGGGGCAAGCAGTTTACCTTATCAGTTACCCTCAGTCGCTCCCCATGCGAGCCACCAAATGCTGCAGTCTGGCTGGGCACAATCAGGAGCCACTTTTCAAAAGAAAGCAACTTTATTTTTAGAACCACACACGCCAAGCAAAAGAGCCTCTCAGGAAAAACCCTCAGAGCCCCAACTGTCACCACCGGCTTCCCACAAGCCTTTCCCTCCCACACAAGCCTCTCTCCTCTTCCCACAATCCTCCTGCTCTTGAGGCCGATTGGCTGGGTCACGTGTGGAGTCAAAAAAGTCCCCCAATGAGCAGCTCTGTGATCTGAAAAGGCAGGGAAGCAGCCCAATGAGCATCACCGCAGAGGAGCCAATCAGCTAGATGTTGCTGGGGCCGCTGTGAGCCAAATATCAGCTGGCAGTCTGAAAGGGTGGGGAAACAGCTCAATGAGCATCTCCAATGAGCATCACCGCAGAGGAGCCAATCAGCTAGATGTTGCTGGGGCCACTGTGAGCCAATCATCAGCCGGCAGCTGAAAGTTTGCAGGCAGCTGGAAGTTTGCTGGGCCCCTTAGGCTGCAGCTATGAACAGGAGTTGTATGCACCATTCACTGAAGGTAGTTTTCAGTACTAGGAAACAAATATGTATTTCAGGTGCATGAATATTTCTGACAATAATCTGGTGAAAAGTTGATTATAAATCCACATACTTGAACATGAATGAATTTAGGGAGTGCAAATAAGACATATATATTTCATATTTTGAAAAATCTGTAGAGTGTGTGTGTATACACACACACACACACACACACACACACAGATATTAAAATGTAGCAACATATATGCCAATCGAAATTCACCATGAAATACACATCATTCACAGATCCAAACATATTCAATTTACTTTACAGGGATTTACGTATAATGTTGTTCTACTAGGAGGCTCTCCCATAGTTTGAATTTCAGTTCCAACAGCGTTTACGAGGAGTGATCCCTTCTCAAAATTTGTATCTGCCAAGTCAGCAACCTCACAAGAATGTAGGTGTGATACCAGCTGGGATTCGATATGTGCATATAAAAATACATGTGCTGAATAGGCTACACACAAAGGGAGACAGGAATTCACATATTTGTTAACTTTAAAAACACATGGATATCTAATTCAATTAAAAATAGACTGGATTTATAACACCTAACCTTTATCATGCAAAAGGCAAGTTCAATAATACACCATGCCTCTTCTGAACTGCTTGTATTTCAATTCTGATTTGGTTACTTTTCTGCATCATATTAGAATTAGTAGTCAGAGTGTAGTAGGGTATAAGTTAGTGTCAGGGATTCAGTATTTCAAATGGAAAATTGGAAAATGAATCCAATGTGTATGCAATATGTGTTACACAAATAACTTCCCACTCTAATTCAGAAAATGGCTTGACATAACCTTCGCCCAAAGAAAGACAAAATTAGAGGAGAAGAGTCAGAAAATCTGTAAATACATATATGGAATGGAAAATTCTCAGAAGTTTAAAACTTTTGAGGCTTTAGAGGAGCTTCCAAAACTTAGGGACAGGGTAAAACTCCACAAACATGGAACTCTACTGGCCTAAAGACTTCTGGAGATACTGACAATGAGGTTGGGCACTTGAAATATACATTGTTGTCAGGAGCTTTAGCTTCCTTTTTAGTGAGAACATCAAAGCTGAGTCTGCATCTATGTGACCTGGAGGACATGGTTTCCTATTTTTCAATGAACATGAGGCAGCAGTGTTGAATTTTCTCTTTGTAGCTAAACTGTGACCACTTAGGGCTAAGTGTCTCCCCATGTGGACTTGAAAGCCATTTGGTCATCCTCCAGTGTTCGTGTTATTTCTTGCTCCTGCACTGGGTGTTTTGTATTTGCTTCAAGGCATATAAGGAGTTCAACTGAGACACAGTCCTGGAGGGTGTCCTGTAATATGTGGGGGGTCAGGGTCTGCAGGAGAATGCAACAACCAGGCTTCTATCCAACATTGCTTGCCCCCTTGATCATAGCAACCAGATTGTGAACATTGCCCTGAAAACTCTCTATGTAACAATATGCCTTTATATACAAGGGTGTGCTGGCTGCACCATGTCATTCACAAGCCATTTGGAGCCAGTGTAAGATCCACATGACCCCACCACAGATGTTTTATCACACACCTGCACACCACTGCTCTAGGCCTACTACTCAGAAAGCTCCAACTTACTGACATCTCAGTTCTACACCATTTTCATGAAACACAGTCAATCAAGGCACTGTCTGGTACCATCATGATCAGCAACAGGACATCCTAAGGTTCTCCAGTGCCACCTGGTCATGGAAATTTCAAAAATGAAGTTTTTGAAATTTCATAAATGAAGTTGAAGGCACTGTGGGTTTCAATTCATTCAGGAACCATTAAATGATGAGGAAGCTCATTTCAATGAAAGCTCTGGAGAACTCTCAGAGACAAGGCTTCCCAAAGAGTAGGCAAAAGGTCACATTGTGGTCTACAATGTGAGGTCCATGTGTGTTTTTACTCTCAACTACGGCTGCCAATCTTTCAGAATAAAATCATGGCATATCTTGGATGAGATTCCCAGTGCTCTGTGGAAAGCCCCCCTGGGCGTAGATCTCAGTTTCCAAGGACGACTCTCATGGGTGGACTCCTAAAATCCAAACACAATACATGGCAATACTTCTCTGAAGTCAGTTACAGAACACAGTCTCTAAGGGGAATCACACCTGAGTTCAATCCTAGGTGGACCCAGTCATCTCTTCCAAACGCCAAACAAATGACCACAATTAAAACCAAAACACTCCCACATGGCCCTTATCTTCTTCCAATAGACACACATAATATCCATTGGCTGGGGGTTTTCATGAGGGGCGCTGTGCAAGACAGTGTCCAAAATAAACTTCCTTGCCCCTCGTTTGCCTAAAGTCAGGGTGTCCTGGACACCCTTCCTGTTAACCATGAGTGATCAAATAGGACTGCTGTTAATACTGTTCCAATTCTCCAATTTGAGGCCTACTGGCTCTGGGGTTTAGATTCTTTATGTGAATTGGAGTTATGAGAAAACCCACGCATCTCTGGGCTAGCCTCTGCAGGGCTTTGAAGAACTCATTTGACCGAAAGATCCCGATTCACAATTGATAAAGGTCAGGATCCTTAGAGGAAGGCGAGAGACTTCATCCACAATGACTGCTCTTTTGGCTATTTTGGTTTTGGATACAGAAGAGATTTTTCTTTAGATCCCTCAGGTGCTGAAAATCTAACCACAGCATCACAGAGGGCAAAGAGGCTTATTCAGACCCATCCCATTTCAAAGCAATTAAGCAAAGAGCCACAGGTGATGCCCATTCATTACAATTTGAAAACTGTTTGCTTCAGCCTTCACCAAGGGGTGGCCTGAGGCAAAGACCTTCCTGACATTCAGGGCAACAGAACAATAGGTAAGCAAAAGGCCCAAAGCAGGGTTTCCCACTGAGACTCTTCTGGTCACGCTGGTATCTGAGTTTTCTGAGATGCTCGCCATTTCCTTCAGCTATCCAGTACATGGCCATGTCACAGAGTTTGGTGGTGGTACATATCTTGAACACAAAACCATTTGCCCATTCTGGACAGTGCCCACAATTCAGGAAGAAAACAGAAACTTAAGGAGATAGGAGGTGTTGCCAATCGAAAAGTCAAACCGCAGTCCATTCACAAATTGGGCAGAATGAATGCTGGGAAGCTTTCTACTAGACAGGACACATCCATTGATACATTCTCTTTTCTAATGTCGACAACCACGGACACAGTGGGATACACAGACCTAGAAACACTCGCCTTGTCAAATGACTTACTAGAAATAGTCCACTCCAAACCAAAAAAACTGCTTTTCCTATCAATTCTCAGAACATGTGACAAAGCCACAAACACACACCCACACCCACAAAGGCAACTTCTTTACCCAAGAAGGTCTGTGAATATCCGGAGTGTCCTCTGACTGGTTGGCCATTATTTGTTCCCCCAAAATGGCCTGTCCTGTCTCAGATCTGGTCTCCTTGGCCAACACTGTGAAGTTGTCAGGAGCCAGGGGTGAGCCACTACCTGCTTTTTCATGAAAGACCCCTCTTCAGAGCTTTCCTGGCATTTGGCCATCATCATATCAGTAGGTACCAAAAAAGACTTACTCTGTTCTTGGTAAATCCAAATAAGTTAGCCCACTGGGACTGTGACTGGGACTGTCTCTGGATGCCAGGCTTCTTGGATCCCAAGTTCAGAGAGCTCCATCACCAATAAATTAGTTAGTTCACTTCCTTCAGGAACTGAATTATGACACTACCTTGGCAACCACTTTGTTTTAACAGTAGCTTCGAAGGGTCTCATGTGATGGAGGCTGCCTCTACTTCCTGTGACAGTTTCACAAGTTAAAATGGTATATCAACCATAGGCACCTGGGAACAGCTCACCATACAAGCCTCGTTTGGTCCGTCTTCTCTACATAAAGAAGAAAGTGGCTGATTCAGACAAATCCCTTCATTCTGAGCAGGTTGTTTGCCATGGAAGATGACTTTTGCTCTCTCAGCTCCTAAATAGCTGCATACATCTTCTCCAGGGATCATTTCTGCATGGACCTTGAGGTTCTCTGCCGGTGGAAGATCCCCTCTATTTCTGCATTGTAAGACAAACTCTGTCCCTGCTCTTCTGTATAGTTAGATTGAGGGAAAAGTGTATGGTAAGGCTTAATAACAGGTTCGATTTGGCTTAGGAATCATTCTGATTGATGAATAATGGTATTGGGTACCTGTGATATTTACAAGAATATACAAGTGAAATATAAGTATGAAAACAGAAATCTAGGTAAGATATGAAGCCCAGAAGAGCATTAGGCTCTTGATTGGGATACTTAGCTTTGAATTTTGTTCTGCACAGATGTGTCAGATAAATCGATATACCATGGCATAGGACCTTGTACCTTGGATGATTGAATGTTGAAGAGAACATCCAGTCAAACAGGGATAGTCGGTATTATTAGAAAGATAGTTGGTATGTTTAGGAAGAAGGGTGAGTATAGGATTGGCAGCAAAAGTTCTATAGCAATTGGGTTTCAGATAGAGAGTGAATGTAAAAGTTAGTATATGTGAAGAGTCAGTCACAATGATGAACTGGGGAAAATATATAGGAAAGCAGATATGAATACAGACATTATGAAATCAGGCAAAGTATAAAGTCAGTGATAGGATTAGGCATTTTTAACAGGGTTGTTGTTGAATATATAATCTAAGGAAGAAACAAATATGTACTCAACAATAGGATTGACATTTGAGAGCATTAGGCAACCTGCACATAGATGTTTTTAGTAATCCATGCTCACTTTCCATTTAGGCTTTCGTACAATCAAAGTGTGACCTTTGCTTTTTTGTCGAGAATATTACTGTGATAAAATGTATATGGACATCAGGTGACATGAGTATTTCTTCCACCAATTCTGTGAGCAATATTTTGAAGACGTATAAATAAGTGTTGGGTGTAAAATTAGGTGTACCTGGAGTCTTTGGATATAGAGATAATGCATGAATAGACTATCCTGAGAATAAATAATATAACTGGTTCCAACTTTAAATAATTTTTTGAATTGATATCTGAAAATATACAGAAAATCTTACATTGCTATACAATCATTCATTCCATCCTGTTACATTCTAATGGTAATATGAGTGTTATGGTTTATCATGAAGAGTGTGTGAGTTTTGCTTCAAAAGTGATTGTGGAAGTCAAAAATAATGTGTTTGGCAAGAAGTCTCATGAAAAGACCAGTCAAGAGACCTGGAGGAATAAATGTGTTCTGAAGAAGGAATTGATTAAACATGAAAAAAAATTCTTATAAATTTGTGAAACTCTGGATGAAATATATATACTATGATATATATATATATATATTTGAATATATGTAGAATACATAGGTAAAATATATGTATGAAAACAGAAATCTAAGTAAGATTTGAAGCCCAGAAGGGCATTGGTCCCTTGATTGGGACTACTTAGCTTTGAATTACTTTCTGCAAAGTTGTCTCAGATAAATCCATATACAATGACATAGGACCTTGTACCTTGGATGATTGAATGTAGAAGCGAACATCCAGTCAAAAAGGGATAGTTGGTAGTGAAAGTTTAATAAAATAGGTACTTGTCACTTCCTGTGTTTCTGTACGCTTAATAAAACACTGTTGAAATCTTGAGAATTGTTTGCGAATCTTGTTCCCAGAATGTGCTGTCCCCATCTGCCAAACTGCAGATTGTACTCCCTCACCCGGTTAAGCGCTAACCGCCCACTGACCCTTACCCATCAATAAACTTCCCTCCCTGCCCTCTCCAAGAAAAGTATATAAGCTCTGCTGAAGCTGTTCTCAGGACTCTCTGCTCTATTCAAGTGAACTCTGAGCCCCAGCATGCTGGACCCCCAGTAAATCCTTTGCTGTTGCATGTTAAAGTCTCTTGGTTGTCCCTTCCTCTGACACTAGCCCGACCTTTACATATGGAGGTTCCACAGAGATCAAGCAGCGGTGGACGAGAGACCCCAATGGACCCCCCCTCAGATAAGTAAGGCGCCTCTTTCTGGTTTCAGGTTTCATGTTAGGGTTTGGCAAAATGGCTGTCAATGAAGAGTGTGAGCTCTCTCTGATGGTGGCTGACAGTCGTGTTACAGAACCACAGGCCACGTCCCTGGAGGACGCCTGAGAGGACTCGGGAAATTGAGGAACAATAGTCTCCTTGACTCAGTGATATTTTGTTTCGGATTCAGTATTGCCAGTCCATCAGATTTTGCCGGCTACTCAGTCATGGTCTCAGTGTTGAACGTCCATTGCCTGTCTTTATTGTCTTGTCTTGCTGTGTCATGTGTCTTGCTTTCACTGTTTGTGTATCTCTCATTATGGAACAGAGCACTTCAATGCCTCTGTCCCTGACCCTTGATCACTATACCAAAGTCCGTTTAAGGGCTCAGAATCTCTTTATTTCAGTAAAGCCCCGGATGTGGTAGACTCTCTGTACCTCAGAATGGCCCACCTTTGGAGTCGGATGGCCCCTAGAAGGATCTTTCTACTTCCCACTAATTTATAATTCAGAGATATTGTCTTTCAGCCGTGGCCAGATAGTCATCTGGATCAACAGCCATATATTTTAATTCAGCAGGACCTCTGCAAATTTCCTCCTCAATGGGTCAAGCCTTTCCTTGCCCCTGCCCCCGCAATGACTCCTTCCCCCAGGAACTCACAAACACTCTGCTCCTCCTCCTCCTCCACACTCTGTTTTCCCTTTGTCACCAGATTTGAGTCTACTGGACTCTCCTCCCCCTCCTTATCCCCTGCCCTCATCCTCTAACCCCCAACACCCTCTAAGTGATAGCCCTGCTGCTGACTGAGCCTCTCCTCCATTGAAGGAAGCTAAGCCGGCCCAGCGCCCTCCAGGTAATTCCCCTGCAGCACACACAGCACCTCCTCCCATGGAGGAAGCTGGCCCTGCTAAAGGAACTCGCTGGCGGTGAATGATTGAAAACCCTGGAACTCTTGGGATGCCTCCCCTTCGACCCTATGGACCAATGATTGACAATGGCCATTGGGGGAAAATTCAAGCCTACCAGTATTGGCCGTTCTTCTCTTCAGACCTATGTAACTTAAAAAATAGCAATCCCCCTTTTACCGAGGACCCCACCCGGCTCTCAGGTGTGGTTGAGTCATTGAAGTTTTCACACCAGCCTACTTCGGATGACAGCCAACAACTGCTAGGGACTTTCTTCATGACAGAGGAAAAAAAGGGAATTCTCCAGGAAGCTAAAAAAAAATCCTTGGACCAGGTTTGCATCCGACACAACTTACCAACATAATCAAAGCCGGCTTTCCCTTGAACCGACCCAACTGGGACCCCAACACCTTTGAAGGTAGGGAGCATCTGTCCACTTATCGCCGGGCTCTAATAGTGGGTCTCCGAGCAGCCGCTAGTGACCAACTAATTTGGCCAAGGTAAGAGAGATTATCAGGGGCCTGATGAATCTCCCTCTATGTTTCTAGAGAGAATTATGGAGGCATATAGGAGCTATAATCCTTTTTATCGTCAGGCAGAGAATCAAAAGGCATCTGTCACGATGGCCTTATTGGGCAAACTGCCCTGGATATTAAAACAAAGTTACAAAGCTTAGATTGATTACAAGATATGACTTTGAGAGATTTAGTCAGAGAAGCTGAGAAGGTATACTATAAGAGAGAAACTGAGGAAGAGAAGGGAGCAAATGGAGGATAAAAGAAACAAAAGGCAGAGTAACGCGTTGACTAAGGTCCAGGTCACAACAACAAATAGGCCAAAAATTAAGAAACAGGGAGACAAGAAGGTATACATTGGCCCACGACAGAGGCCACCCTTGGCCTCAGATCAATGTGCCTACTCAAACAAAAAGGACACTGGGCCAAAATTGACATAGAAAGCGACAGCCACGCCAGCCAGCCATTCTGACTCTGGAGGATGACTAAGAAAGTCGGGGCTCAGATCCCCTCCCCGAGCTCAGAGTGACTTTTGAAGTGGAGGGGACCCCAGTAAACTTTGAAGTGGATACAGGGGCAATATAATGAGCCCATAAGGCCACATTGGGCCCTCTATCAAATAAAAAATCTCTATTTCAAGGGGCTAATGGCAGTAAATATTGGGCTTGGACAACTAAGAGGACCATGGACCTGGGAAAAGGAAAAATCCATCACTCCTTTCTAGTAGTCCCAGAATGCCTGGCCCCATTGATCGGCGGAGATCTGCTCACCAAGCTCTGGGCCAAAATAAATTTTAACCCTGAAGGCCCTTAAGTGGAATTTCTAAATCTTTCAGTAAAAACTCCAAGAGCCACGGCTCTAACTATGTCAGTAGAAAATGTACATCAACTCACTCACCTTGGTTCAAAGAAACTGCAGGCATTCCTGAAGGATCAAGAACAGAGTTTTCCACTAACAGACTCACAGTGAAGAAAATAACTGAATGGGTAACAAAAGCCTGTTGGGTTCATCAATTGGTAAATGCTTACCCTTCCAAGCTTCCTGTATGAAAGCACATACGAGGAACCAAACCAGGACAATACTGGGAAGTGGACATTACTGAAATAAAGCCAGCAAGGTATGGACTTAAATATCTCCTAGTCTTTGTAGATACATTTTCAGGATGCATTGAAGCCTTCCCCACAAAAAAAAAGAAAAAAAAAAGAAAATAAATAGCGCAAATTTTGGTCAAGAATATCCTAGAAGATATTTTTCCAAGATACAGCCTGCCTAAGTTAATAGGGTCTGATAATGGACCGGCGTTCATGGCCCAGGTAAGTCAGGGGTTAGCCAGGACCCTGGGGATTAATTGGAAGTTACATTGTGCTTATAGACCCCAGAGTTTAGGACAGGTAGAAAGAATGAACCAAACCATTAAACAGACCTTAACAAAATTAAGCTTAGAGACCGGAATAAAAGATTGTACTATGCTCCTGCCTTATGCACTGTTAAATGAAGAAAATACTCACTCTGATTTTAGTGTAACCTCACCCCCTATGAAATTCTCTATGGTGCCCCTCCTCCAGTAAGGGACCTAACACCAACTCTAAGACCTTACAATCCCTTCCACACCAGCTTGCTTGACAGACTTAAAGCTCTTGAAAGAATTCAGTGACACCTGTGAAAACAGCTGGCCACTGCCTACCAAACTGGGGACGAGGGGACTCCACATCGATATCAAGTAAGAGACTTTGTCTTCGTAAGACGACATCAGGTGACATCGCTGGAACCCCGCTGGAAAGGACCATTCCAGGTGCTACTTATAACACCTACAGTGGTAAAGGTAGATGGAATCACTTCCTGGATGCATGCCTCTCATCTCAAGCCTGCGCCCTGTCCAGACATTGACTGGAAACTGGAATTGGCTGGAAACTGGAAAAGACTGGTAACCCTTTCAAATTGCACATTCGCCGTGTGGATAAGGCTATAGACTCTCCCCTTGACCACCAGTATTTCTAACCCTCATCACCCCTTTCAGCAGCGATGGCTGATCACAAATCCTACTGGACAAGAAGTTTAATCAATCTTGCATACAGCCCCCTTAGGGACCTGGTGGCCATCTCTCCACCCAGACATTTGTCAGCTGGCTATATGTCTTTCCTATTCAGATATCCCTGAAGAAGAGGATCCCACTAAAATTCCATTAAATCCCTTCCGTATCATATGTAATGGAAACAAACATTATGGATGTAGGGACACGTGAGCCAGATGCAGGTCGGCTAGCCTAGATTACTATGTTTGCCCGGTGAACTATCAAAGCCACAAACAGCCATGGCTGTGTGTGGGAAAAGCCGACTTCTTCTGTAATCAAGGGGATGTGAGCATACAGGGGCTGCACGATGGAACCCTAACTCCTAATCAAATTCAGTACACAGCATTGGCCATATTACCAATAAGATAACCTAAATCGATGGCACCCAGAGGGGTCTCTAGATCCTCAAATTCTGTGGAACCTTTTTAACTTTGGAAAGGGCTCAAAGGCGTGAAAAGAGATTCCCCTATGTGGAGGCCTTTTCCGACCTTCGCTCACATCCTGAACTATGCTTCTCCAATAGATCCTCACCCTCAGCCTTCTGCTCTAGTCTCTCTGCTGTCACTCCCACCTCAACAACCTGATTTCTCCCATCCCGTTACTAGATCAACAACCCAAACATCCGCCGGTTCTCAGACCATTGCCCCCTTGCTGAGGTAGCAGGTACTTAGTTACCACTCTACCCACTCACTCCTCTCTTCTCCTGTCAGCACCCATACGGGGTTTCACCAGGTCCTTTTACCAGCAAACCTAAAGCTCAAAATAGCTGAGAAGACCCCTATCCAAGATGTAATAAAAATGGTCTTTAAAGTTGCTTTGTCATCACTGAAAACAGGTTACTAAGAATTTAAAGTCCCTCACAGGCTTTTTGGATACACACTCCCATCTTCCCCTCTTTTCTACATGTTCTACTGCTCAAGTTTTTGTTGCTAGAAAATCCCAATCCCCTTTCCCATTATTCTTTTACATCTCTCCGTACTCATTCTCAGATCCTCGGAACTGCTCTAAGTCCCGCCTTCCCTCTCTTTCCCCTCTGTTCCACACCCACAGAAAAGTCTTAACTGATCTTCTCCAGATGTCTTCACCATGGCTGACTTTAGGACGTTCAGCAAAAGAGTCCCTATAAAAGAGTTCAGTGTAGACAAACTTCCTGTTTTCATGTGGCCCTGTTCTACTTGGCCACTGGCTAAAACAATCAGTACTTGTAAGCTAGACACCCCCTTACTAGTTTTTCACAAAATATGTGAACAAGGCCTCTGACTTTGAGCTAGGGCTTCAAAGAGATGGCTACATTTCTATGATAAAGAAGTTACCAACTGGCTCCATGGTAACAGCTGGCAAGCGGAAAAAAGAAAGGGATAAATATCTCTCCCCCTCCCAGGTGTCCTTGAAAAGTTAATTTGCTCAGAACAGAGGAAAAAAACATAAAAAAAACTGCTTTTTGTGAATTTCTGCTGACTGTGAACTTCTGAGCACATTCCCTTACATGTTGGGTACAAAATTCTGAAACTTCCTAAACTTGGGGTTCATGGGATTAATTGATTACAACAGAAGCAATGCCCTCTGAATCCGTTTGCAACCAAATAGGACTGTTTCCCTAGCTTTGGTGCTATCTTAGGTGCCTTGTCTTGACTGTTCCTACAAGAGTATAATTCTATATACTTAAACATTTTTATGTTTTCATTAAATGGTCAACAGTGGTGATTAAATGTGTAATGGTGCAGAGGTTACCCAGAGTGGTCTATCATGATGCAGGTTCATTTGAAGATCAAACAGGGGGGCATACAACCCGGTTCCACAGGGAACATATATCCCTCACTTCAGCCATCCTATTAGGAATACGAGTTGCTGCAGGGGAGGTCACAGGAACCACTGCCTTGGTCCATGGTACACAGCAAAATACCCAATTAGAAGCAGAAATAGACCAAAACTTAAAGATATTAGAAACCTCCATCACAGCTTTGTGGGAATCTTTAACCTCTCTCTCTGATGTTGTTTCATACAACAATCGAGGGTTGGACCTCCTCTTCATGAGAGAATGGTGCCTTTGTGCTGCATTGAGGGAAGAATGTTATTTTTATGGCAACAATACTGGAGTTGTAAAAAATTTATGAGTAAAATAAAAGGATGCCTTGAAGAGTGTCAACGAAAGAGAGAGGCCCAAAAAGGGTGGTTTGAGTCTTGGTTCACACAGTCCCCCTGGTTAACTATACGTTTATCAACCTTGGCCAGTCCAATAATAATACTCACATTCTTGCTAACTATAAAACCCTGTTTGCTCAACCATGTATTTTCATTTCTCCAACCTCAAATTAGACAAGTTAAACTTATGGTAATACCCCACTAGCAGACATAGAATGTGACACCACTCCAATGATCACTTTTATGATTAAAAGTAGCCAGAAGAAGACGTGGGGAATGAAAGGTTAATAAAATGGTACTTGTCACTTCCTCTTTTTCTGTATGCTTAACAAAACACTGTTGAAATCTTGAGAACTGTTTGCTAATCTTGTTCCCAGAATGTGCTGTCTCCAACTTCCAAAATATATAATGTACTCCCTCTCCCGGTTGCATGCAAACTGCCCGCTCGCCCTGACCCATCAATAAACTTCCCTCCCTGCCCTCTACAAGGAAAACACATAAGCTCTGCTTAAGATGTCCTCAGGGCTCTCTGCTCGATTCAAGGGAGCTCTGAGCCCCAGCATGCTGGACCCCCAATAAACCCTTTGCTGTTCCATGAGACAGTCTCTTGGTGGTCTCTTCCTCCGACGCTCACCTGAACATTACTTGGATGATTGAATGTAGAAGAGAACATCCAGTCAAAAAGGGATAGTCGGTAGGATTAGGAAGATAGTCGGTATGTTTAGGAAGGAGAGTGAGTATAGGATTTGGAACAAAAGTTTTTTAGCAATATGGTTAGAGAGTGAATGTAAATGTGAGCACATATGAACCATCACAATGATGAACTGGGGAAAATATGTAGGAAAGCAGATATCAATAGAGACATTACGAAATCAGGCAAAGTATAAAGTGTGTGATAGAATTAGGCATTTTCAACAGGGTTGATTTTGGATATATTATCTTAGGAAGAAACGAATATATTGTCACAAATAGGATTGACTTTTGAGAGCATTAGGCAACCTGGACATGGATGTTTTTAGTAATCCATGTTAACTTTACATTTAGGCTTTGGTAGAAACATAAGTGTGACCTTTTCTTTTTGTGTCCAGAATATTACTGGGTTAAATTGTATATGTAGATCAGGTGACATGAATATTTCTTCCACCATTTCTGGGAGCCATAATTTGAATACGTATAAATTAGTATTGAGTTTACAATGAGGTGTACCCTGTGTCTATGAATATAGAGACAATGCATGAATAGACTATACTGTGAATAAATAATATAACTGGTTCCACTTTAAATAATGGTTTGATTTGATATCTGAAAATATATAAGAAATCTTATATTGATATACAATCATTCATTCCATCCAGTTATACATCTAATGGTAATATTAGGGTTATGGTTTATCATGAACGGTGTGTGAGTTTTGCTTCAGAAGGGATTATGGAAATCGAAAATAATGGGTTTGGTAAGAAGTCTCATGAAAAGACCAGTCAAGAAACATGGAGGAATACATGTGTTCTGAAACAGAAAATTATTGAAAGTGAAACACATACCCATAATTTTGCTAACTTGTGGATGAAATATATACTCTATTATGTGCATTACCTGAAGAAATAGTAATGTACCAGTGGCGAATAAGAATGAACATGAAAATACACATCATGTCCCATATGAATCTACTTGCATTAATGAGAAACAGGGTCAATTATTGTAGAAATATTAGGATATGTATGCACCATTCACTGAAGTTAGTTTTCATTACTAGGAAGCAAATATGTATTTCAGGTGGATGAATATTTCAGAGAATAACCTTTTGAAATGTTGACTATAAATCCACATACATGAATATGAAAAAATTTAGGGAGTGTATAATAAGGCATATATATTTTATATTTTAAAAAAATCTGGAGTGTGTATATATACACACAGAGAGAGAGAGAGAGACATTAAAAAGTAGCAATATATATGCCAATCGAAATTCACCGTGATATATATATCTTACACAGATAGAAAAATATTCAATTTACTGAACATGGATTTATGTATAATATTGTTCAACTAGGAGGCTCACACATAGGATGAATTTTCAAATCCCATAGCGTTTAGGTGGAGTGATCACTTCTCATCATTTGTATCTGTCAAGTCAGACACCTCACAAGAACGTATGTGTGATACCAGGTAGTATTCTATATGTGCATATAAAAATAGATGTGCTCAATAGGTTACATAAAATGGGAGAGAGGAATTCACATATTTGTTAAATTTAAAAATACATGGAGAACTATTTCAATTTAAATCGACTAGATTTATAGCACCTACATTTTGTCATGCAAAAGCCATGTCCAACTATACACCATGCCTCCTCTGAACTGCTTGTATTTATATTCTGTTTGGGTTATTTTTCTCCATCTTATTAGGATTAGTAGTCAGAGACAAGTAGGGTATGGGTTAGTGTCACGGATTCAGTATTTCAAATGGAATATAGGAAAATAAATCCAATGTGTATGCAAATATGTGCCACAAAAAATATTCCCACTCTCATCCAGAAAAATGCCTTGAAATTATCTTCGCCCCAGGTAAAACACAATTAGAAAAGAAGAGTTAGAAAATCTGTGAATACATATGTGGAATGGAAAATGCTCAGGAGTTCACAACCTTGGAGGTGGTAGAGGAGTTTCCAAAAGTAAGGGACAGTGTAAACACTCCACAATCATGGAGCTATGCTGGCCTAAAGACTTCTTGAGAAACTGCCTCTGAGTTTGGGCATTTGAAATATATGTTGTTGTCAGGAGCTTTAGCTTCCTTTGAAGTGAGACCATCAAACCTGGGTCAGTATCTATGTGACCTGGAGGACATGGTTTCTTATTTTCCGATGAACATGAGGCAGCAGTGCTGAAGTCTCTTTGTAGGTAAACTGTGGCCTCTTCGGGCAAAGTGACACCCCGTGTGGACTTTGAAGCCATTTGGTCATCCTCCACTTTTCGTGGTGTTTTTTTGCTGCTGCACTGGGAGTTTGGTATTTGATTCATGACATACAAGGAGTTCAACTGGGACACAGTGCATGAGGGAGTCTTGTAACGTGTGGTGGGTCAGGCTCTGCAGGAGAATGCACCAACTGGGCTTCTATTCCACATTGCTTGCCGCCTTGACCATAGCAACCTAATTCTGAACATTGCCCTGAAAACTCTGCATATAACAAGATGCCTTTTCATATAATGGTCTCCTGGCTGCATCAAGTCAGTCACAAGCCATTTGGACGCCAATGGCAGATCCACATGGCCACATCACAGATGTATTATCACACACCTGCCTACCACTGCTCTAGGCCCACTACTCAGCAGGCTCCAACTTACTGGCATCTCTGTTCTACACCATTTTCATGAAACCCAGTCAATCAAGGCACTGTCTGTTACACTCATGATCAGCAACAGGACATCCAATGGTTCTCCAGTGCCATCTGGTCATTGGGAATTTCAAAAATTTTATGGTGTTTTTCTTTCCATTTTTCAAGAATGAAGTTGGAGGCACTTTGGGGTTTCCATTCATCCAGGAACCATTACATGGGGAGGAAGCTCATTTCAATGAAAGCTCTGAGGAACTCTAACAGGCAAGGCTTCCCAAACACTGGCCAAAAGGTCACATGAAGCCAGGCCCATTGAGGTCTACAACGTGAGGTCCATGTGTCTTTTGACTCTAACTATGGCTGCCAAGTTTTTCAGAATAAAATCATGTGATATCCTTGCTGAGATTTTCAGCTCTCTGTGGAAAGCCATCCTGGGCCTAGATCTCAGGTTTCAAGGGCAACACTCATGTGTGGCCTCCTACAATGCCAACACAATTAATGGCAATATTTCTCTGAAGTCAGTTCCAGAACTCAGTCTCCAAGGAGAATCACACCAGAGTTCAAGCCCATGTGGACCCTGTCATCTCTTCCAACCGCCACACAAATGACCACAATTAAAACCAAAACATTCCCACATGGCCCTCATCTTCATCCATATAGGCACTCATCATAAACTCTGGCTGGAGGTTTCCATGAGGGATGCAGCCCAAGACAGTGTCCAAAATATCCACCATTGCCCCTCATTTGTCTAAATTTAGGGTGGTCTGGAAACCCTTTCTGTGAACCAAGAGTGATCAAATAGGCGTGCCGTTAATACTGCTCTGCTTCTCCAATTTGAGGCCTACTGACTGTCAGGTATAGATTGCTTATGTGATTTGGCATCATGAGAGAAACCAAGCACTTATGCAGAACTTTGAATAACTCATTTGACCTATAGGAATCCTATTCTCACTTGATGGACGTCAGGAACCTAACAGAGGAAGGCAAGAGACTTCATTCACAATGACTGATCCTTTTGCCATTTTGGTTTTGGATGCACACATGGGATCTTCTTTAGATTTATCAGGAGCTGAGAATCTTAGCCACAGCCTCAACCAGGGCCTAGTGTCTGATTAAGACACATCCCTTTCCAAAGAAATTAAGCAATGAGCCACAGGTGATGCCCATTCATTTCCATTTGAAAACTGTTTCTTCAGGCTTCAAAAAGGGGTGGCCTGAAACAAAGACCTTCCTGACATTCAAGGAAACAGAACCATAGGTAAGCAAATGGCCCAAAGCAGGGTTTCTCCAATGAGACTTTACTGGTCACACTAATATCTGAGATGTTCCCATTCCCTTCAGCTATCAAGAACATGGCCATGTCACAGAGCATGGAGGTTATACATATCTTGGACAATAAATCATGAACTCATTCTGGAGAGTGGCCAGAATTCAGGAAGAAAACCGGAACTTAGGAAGTTAGTAGTTGTTTCCTATCCATAAGAAAAGCCACAGTCTATTCATCACTTATGAACGATGAATGCTGGGGAGCTTTCTACTAGACAGGACACCTCCATTGATGCATTCTCTTTTCTAATGTCTAAAACCACGGACACAGTGGATACACAGACATAGAAACACTCGCCTTGTCAAAAGAGTTACTATCAACAGTAGACTCCAAAGCAAACGAACCACCTTTATTACCTATTCGCAGAATATGAGACAAAACCACAAACTCACACCCACACACATAAAGTCACCTCATTCCCAAAAGTGGATCTGTGACTATCTGGAGTGTCCTCTGACTGGTGGGCCATACTATGTTCCTCTCGAAATGGCCTTTCCTCTCTCAGATTTTGTCTCCTTGGCCAACTCTGTGATGCTTTGAGGAGCCTGCAGTTAGCCACTACCTGCTATCTCAGTAAAGGCCTCTCTTCAGAGCTCAATTGGCATTTGGCCATCCTCAAATCAGTAGGTACCAAGAAGGTCTGAATCTGTACTTGGTAAATACAAACAAGTGAGCCCACTGGGACTGGGACTGGGACTGGCTCTCGGTGCCTGGCTTCTTGCATCACAATTTCAGAGAGTTCCATCACCAAGGAAGTTAGCTAGGACACTTCCTTCAGGAACTGAATGAGGTCACTGCCTTGGCAACAACTTTGTCCTAACCGTTGCTTCCAAGGGTTCCATGAGATGGAGGCTGCTCCTACTTTGTGTGACAATTTGACTTGTTACAATGGTATATCAAAATAGGCACCTGGGAACAGCTCTCCACGCAGGCCTGCTTAGGTCCATCTTCTCTACATTAAGAAGAGAAAGGCTGATGCATACACATCCCTTCGTCCTGTTCAGGTTGTTTTCCATGAAGATGGATTTTGCTCTCTCAGATCCTTCATAGCTGCCTACATCTTCTCCAGGGATCATTTCTGCATCGAACTTTGAGGTTCTCAGCAGTTGGAAGATACCCTACATTCCTGTATTGTAAGGCGAACTCTGTCCCTGCTCTTTTGTAATTTTAGATTGAAGCAACAGTGTATGGTTAGGGTTAATAACAGGTTCGATTTGGGCAAGGAATCATTATGCGGGATGAATAATGGTATTGGGAACCTGCAATATTTATAGGAATATAGAGATGAAATATAAGTATGAAAACAGAAATCTAGGTAAGATTTGAAGCTCAGAAATGCATTGGGCAACTGATTGCGATACGTAGCTTTGAATTACGTTCTAGATACATGTTTCAGAAAAATCGATATCCAATGGCATAGGATCTTGTACCTTGGATGATTGAATGTAGTAGAGAACATCTACTCAAAAAGGGATAGTCGATAGGATCAGGAACATAGTCAGTATGTTTCGGAAGAAGAGTGAGTATAGGATTTGGACCAAAGTTCATAAGCAATAGGGTTTCGGTTAGAGAGTGAATGTCAATGTCAGCACATGTGAAGGGTCAGTCACAATGTTGAACTGGAGAAAATATGTAGGAAAGTAGATATCAATAGAGACATTAGGAAATCAGGCAAAGTACAAAGTGAGTGAAAAATTTAGACATTTTCAATGGTATTGAGGTTGAATATATAATCTTAGGAAGAAACAAATATGTAATCACCAACAGGATGATCATTTGAGAGCATTAGGCAACCTGGACATGGATGTTTTTAGTAATCCATGTTCAGTTTCCGTTTAGGCTTTGTTACAGTCATACGTGTGACTTTTGCATTTTGTGTCCAGAATACTACTGTGATAACATGCATATGTAGATCAGGTGACATGAGTATTTCTTCCACCATTTCTGGGAGCAATATTTTGAAGATGTATAAATTAGTATTGGGGGTACAAAGAGGTGTAACCTGTGTCTATGAATATAGAGATAATGCATGAATAGACCATACTGTGAATAGATAATATAACTGGTTCCACTTTACAAAATGTATTGAGTTGATATCTGAAAATATATAAGAAATCTTATATTAATATAAAATCATTCATTCCAACCAGTTATACATCTAATAGTGATATTATAGTTATGATTTATCATGCAGTGTGTGTCCGTTTTGCTTCAAAAGTGATAAAGGAATTCGAAAATACTGTGTTTGGAAAGAAATCTCATGAAAAGATCAGTCAAGAAACATGGAGGAATCCATGTGTTCTAAAGCAAGAAGTGATTGAAAGTGAAACAAATGCCTACAAATTTGCTAACCTGTGGAGGAAATATATATCCTATGATGTGCATAAACTGAAGAAATTGTAATGTCCCAGTGTTGAATAAAAATGAACATCGATAAACACATCATGTCCCATAGGCATCTACTTGCATTGATGATAAACTGTGTCAGTTACTATAGAAATATTAGGATTTGTATGCACCATTCACTGAAGTTAGTTTTCAGTACTAGGAAGCAAATATGTATTTCAGGTGGATGAAATTTTTTGAGAATAATCTTGTGAAAAGTTGATTATAAATCCACATTCATGAACATGAATAAAATTAGGGAGTGTATATAAGACACATATATTTCATATTTTGAAAAATAGAAGGAGAGAGTGTATATATATATATATATATATATATATATATAAATATATATACACACACAGACACACACACATACACACCCAGAGACATTAAAAATAGCAATATATGCCAATCAAAATTCACCATGAAATATATATCATCCACAGATCCAAAAATATTCATTGTACTGAATATGGATTTGTGTATAATTTTGTTCAACTAGGAAGCTCACCCATAGGTTGAATTTTCAGTTCCAACGACATTTAGAAGGAGTGATCTTTTCTCTCAATTTGTATCTGCCAAGTTAGCCACCTCACAAGAATGTACGTGTAGTACCAGGTAGGATTCTCTATGTGTATATAAAAATATATTTGCTGAGTAGGCTACAGAGAAAGAGAGACAAGAATTCACATATTTGTTATCTTTAAAACCACATGGACAACTATTGCAACAAAAAATTGTCTAGATTTATAACCCCTAACCTTTAAAATGCAAAAGGCAAGTCCAACTATACACCATGCCTCCTCTGAACTGCTTGTATTTCTATTATGTTTGGGTTATTTTTCTGCCTCATGTTAGGATTAGTAGTCAGAGACTAGTAGGGTGTGGTTTAGTGTCAGAGATAAAGTATTTGAAATGGAAAATTGGAAAATGAATCCAATATGTATGCAAATATGTCCTACACAAAAGTCTTCCCACTCTCATCCAGATAAATCCTTTGACATTACCTACACCCCATGTAAGATGCAATTCGAAGAGAAGAGTTAGAAAATCTGTGAATACATATCTGGAATGGAAAATGCACAGGAGTTCACAACCTTGGAGGTGGTAGAGGAGTTTCCAAAAGTAAGTGACTGTGTAAACACTCCACAAACATGGAACTCTGCTGGCCAATAGCCTTCTTGTAAAACTGCCTCTGAGTTTGGACACTTGAAATATATCTTGTTGTCTGGAGCTTTAGCTTCATTTCTGGTGAGACCATCAAACCTGGATCTGCATCTATGTGACCTGGAGGACATCGTTTCTTATTTTCCATTGAACATGTGGTACCAGTGTTGATTTCTCTCTTTGTTGGTAAACTGTGGCCACTGGAAGCTTATTGTCTCCCTGAGTGGACTGTGAAGCCATTTGGTCATCCTGCCCTTTTTGTGGTGTTTCTTTCTTTTTTTTTAATTTTATTTTTTTATTGGTTGTTCAAAACCCTACAAAGCTCTTGACATATCATATTTCATACATTAGCATACATTAGCTTCAAGTGAGTTATGAACTCCCTTTTTTGCCCCAAGTACAGATTGCAGAATCACATGGGTTACACATCCACATTTTTACATAATACCATAATAGTAACTGTTGTATTCTGCTACCTTTCCTATCCTCTACTATCCCCCCTCCCCTCCCCTCCCATCTTCTCTCTCTACCCCTTCTACTGTAATTCATTTCTCACCTTGTTTATTTTCCCATTCCACTTACAACCTCTTATATGTAATTTAGTATAACAATGAGGGTCTCCCTCCGTTTCCATGCAATTCCCCTTTTCTCTCCCTTTCCCTCCCACCTCATGTCTCTGTTTAATGTTAATCTTTTCTTCCTGCTCTTCCTCCCTGCTTTATTCTTAGTTGCTCTCATTATATCAAAGATGACATTTGGTATTTGTTTTTTAGGGATTGGCTAGCTTCACTAAGCATAATCTGCTCTAGTGCCATCCATGTCCCTGCAAATTCCAAGATTTTGTCATTTTTTAGTGCTGCGTAATACTCCATGGTGTATAGATGCCACATTTTTTTAATCCATTCATCCATTGAAAGGCATCTGGGTTGGTTCCACAATCTAGCTATTGTAAATTGTGCTGCTATGAACATCGATTTGGCAGTATCCCTGTAATACGCTCTTTTAAGGTCTTCAGGGAATAGTCCGAGAAGGGCAATAGCTGGGTCAAATGGTGGTTCCATTCCCAGCTTTCCCAGGAATCTCCATACTGCTTTCCAAATTGGCCGCACCAATTTGCAGCCCCACCAGCAATGTACAAGAGAACCCTTTTCTCACTCCAGTAAGATTGGCAGCCATTATGAAATCAAACAACAACAAGTGCTGGCGAGGTTGTGGTGTTTCTTGATGCTGCAATGGGAGGTTGGTATTTGCTTCATGAAATACAAGGAGTTCAACTAGGATATAGGGCTGGAGGGAGTTCTGTCACGTGTGTTGGGTCAGGGTGTGCAGGAGAATTCACCAACCAGGGTTCTATCCCACATAACTTGCCCCCTTGACCATAGCAACTTGATTGTGAACATTGCCCTGAAACCTCTCCATATAACAAGATGCCTTTTCATATAATGGTCTGCTGGCTATACCAAGTCAGTCACAAGCTATTTGGAAGCCAATGGCAGATCCACATGGCGACACCACAGTTGTATTATCACACACCTGCCCACCACTGCTCTAGGCCCACTACTCAGCAGGCTCCAACTTACTGGCATCTCTGTTCTGCACCATTTTCATGAAACCCAGTCAATCAAGGCACTGTCTGTAACACAACAATCAAGCCACTGTCTGCAACAGAACATCCAATGGTTCTCCAGTGCCACTTGGTCATTGGGAATTTCAAAAATATCATGGTATTTATCTATCCATTTTTCAAGAATGAAGTTGGAGGCACTTTGGGGTTTCCATTCTTCAAGGAACCATTACATGGGGAGGAAGCTCATTTCAATGAAAGCTCTGAGGAACTCTAACAGGCAAGGCTTCCCAAACACTGGCCAAAAGGTCACATGAAGCAAGGCCTATGGAGGTCTACAACGGGAGGTCCATGTGTCTTTTGACTCTTAACTATGGCTGCCAAGTTTTTCAGAATAAAATTATGCGATATCCTTGCTGAGATTTTCAGTTCTCTGAGGAAAGCCATCCTGGGCCTAGATCTCAGGTTTCAAAGGCAACTCTCATGTGTGGCCTCCTACAATGCCAAAACAATTAATGGCAATACTTCTCTGAGGTCAGTTCCAGAACTCAGTCTCTAAGAGGAATCACACCTGAGTTCAAGACAATGTGGACCCTGTCAACTCTTCCAACCGCCACACAAATGACCACAATTAAAACCAAAACATTCCCACATGGCCCTCATCTTCAGCCGTATAGACACTCATCATAAACTCTAGCTGGAGGTTTCCATGAGGGGCGCAGCCAAAGACAATGTCCAAAATATGCACCCTTGCCCCCCATGTGTCTAAATTCAGTGTGGCCTGGACACCCTTCCTTTGAACCAGGAGTGATCAAATAGGCCTGCTGTTAATGCTGCTCTGCTTCTCCAATTTGAGGCCTACTGACAGTCAGGTATAGATTCATTATGTGATTTGGCATCATGAGAGAACCCAAGTACTTCTGCAGGATTTGAATAACTCATTTGACCCATAGGAATCCTATTCTCACTTGATGGATTTCCGGAACCTATCAGAGGAAGGCAAGAGACTTCATCTACAATGACTGATCTTTTTGCCATTTTGGTTTTGGATGCACACATGGGATCTTCTTTACATCTATCAGGAGCTGAGAATCTTAGCCACAGCCTCAAACAGGGCCTAGTGTCTGATTAAGACACCATCCTTTTCAAAGCAATTAAGCAAAGAGGCACAGGAGATGCCCATTCATTTTCATTTGAAAACTGTTTCTTCAGGCTTCACAAAAGGGTGGCCTGAGGCAAAGACCTTCCTGACATTCAAGGCAATAGAACCATAGTTAAGCAAATGGACCAAAGCAGTGTTTCTCCACTGAGACTTTACTGCTCACACTGATGTCTGAGTTTTCCGAGATGTTCCCATTCCCTTCAGCTATCAAGAACATGGACATGTCACAGAGCTTGGAGGTGGTACATATCTTGCACAATAAATCATGAGCCTATTCTGGAGAGTGGCCAGAATTCAGGAAGAAAACAGGAACTTAGGATGTTAGTAGGTGTTTAAGATCCATAAGGCAAACCACAGTCCATTCATCAATTGAGCAGGATGAATGCTGGGAAGCTTTCTACTAGACAGGACACCTCCATTGATGCATTCTCTTTTCTAATGTCTAAAACCACGGACACAGTGGATACACAGACATAGAAAGTCGCCTTGTCAAAAGACTTACTAGAAACAGTCGACTCCAAACCAAACCAACCACCTTTCCTACCTATTCTCAGAACATGAGACAAAACCGCAAACTCACACCCACACACAAAGGCACCTCCTTCCCAAAAGTAGGTCTGTAACTATCCGGAATGTCTTCTGACTGGTGGGCCATACTATGTTCCCCACAAAATGGCCTCTCCTGTCTCAGATCTTGTCTCCTTGGCCAACTCTGTGATGCTTTGAGGAGCCAACCGTTAGCCACTACCTGCTATCTCAGGAAAAGCTTCTCTTCAGAGCTCTACTGACATTTGGCCATCCTCACATCAGTAGTTACCAAGAAGGTCTGATCTGTACTTGGTAAATCCAAACAAGTGAGCCCACTGGGACAGGGACTGGGACTGGCTCTCGGTGCCTGGCTTCTTGCATCAAAATTTCCGAATGTTCCATCACCAAGGAAGTTAGGTAGGTCACTTCCTTCAGGAACTGAAAGAGGTCACTGCCTTGGCAACAACTTTGCCCTAACCGTTGCTTCCAAGGGTTCCATTAGATAGAGGCTGCCCCTACTTCCTTTGAAAATTTGACTAGTTTCAATTGTATATCAAAATAGGCACCTGGGAACAGCTCTCCATGCAGGTCTGGTTAGGTCAATCTTCTCTACATTAAAAAGAGAGAGGCTGATGCATACACATCCCTTTTTCCTGTCTAGATTGTTTGCCATTGAAGATGGCTTTTGCTCTCACAGGTCCTTCATAGCTGCTGACATCTTCTCCAGGGATTATTTCTGCATCGAACTTTGAGGTTCTCAGCAGTTGGCAGATACCCTACATTCCTGTATTGTAAGGCGAACTCTGTCCCTGCTCTTTTGTAATTTTAGATTGAAGCAACAGTGTATGGTTAGGGTTAATAACAGGTTCGATTTGGGTAAGGAATCATTATGCGGGATGAATAATGGTATTGGGAACCTGCAATATTTATAGGAATATAGAGATAAAATATAAGTATGAAAACAGAAATCTAGGTAAGATTTGAAGCTCAGAAATGCATTGGGCAACTGATTGCGATACGTAGCTTTGAATTACGTTCTAGATACATGTTTCAGAAAAATCGATATACAATGGCATAGGATCTTGTACCTTGGATGATTGAATGTAGTAGAGAACATCTACTCAAAAAGGGATAGTCGATAGGATCAGAAAGATAGTCAGTATGTTTCGGAAGAAGAGCGAGTATAGGATTTGGACCAAAGATCTTTAGCAATAGTGTTTCCGTTACAGAGTGAATGTCAATGTCAGCACATGTGAAGTGTCAGTCACAATGTTGAACTGCAGAAAATATGTAGGAAAGTAGATATCAATAGAGACATTAGGAAATCAGGCAAAAGTATCAAGTGAGTGAAAAAATTAAACATTTTCAACAGTTTTGAGGTTGAATATATAATCTTAGGAAGAAACAAATATGTAGCCAGCAATAGTATTGACATTTGAGAGCATTAGGCAACCTGGTCAGGGATGTTTTTAGTAATCCATGTTCAGTTTACCTTTAGGCTTTGGTACAATCATACGTGTGGCTTTTGCATTTTGTGTCCAGAATATTACAGTGATAACATGCATATGTAGATCAGGTGACATGAGTATTTCTTCCACCATTTCTGGGAGCAATATTTCAAATATGTATAGATTAGTATTGGGGGTACAACCAGGTGTACCCTGTGTCTATGAATATAGAGATAATGCATGAATAGACCATACTGTGAATAAATAATATAACTTGTTACACTTTAAACAATGTATTGAATTGATATCAGAAAATATATAAAAAATCTTTTATTGATATATAATCATTCATTCCAACCAGTCATACATCTAATGGTGATATTACAGTGATGGTTTATCATGAAGTGTGTGTCCGTTTTGCTTCTAAAGTGATAAAGGAAATCGAAAATAATGTGTTTGGATAGAAGTCTCATGAACAGACCAGTCAAGAAACATGGAGGAATACATGTGTTCTGAAGCAGGAAGTAATTGAAAGTGAAACAAATGCCTATATATTTGCTAACCTGTGGAGGAAATATATATCCTACGATGTGCATAAAATGAAGAAATTTTAATGTCCCATTGTTGAATAAAAATGAACATCAATATACACATCATGTCCTATAGGAATCTACTTGCTTTGATGATAAACTGTGTCAGTTACTGTAAAAATATTAGGGTTTGTAAGCACGATTCACTGAAGTTAGTTCTCAGGACGAGGAAACAAATATGTATTTCAGGTGGTTGAATGTTTCTGAGAATAATCTTATGAAAAGTTGATTTTATATCCACATACATGAATATGAATGAATTTAGATAGTGTTTAATAGACACATGTTTTTCATATTTTGAAAAAAAAAAAAAAATATATATATATATATATATATATATATATATATATATATATATATATATATATACATATAAAACTCATGGAGAAATATTACAATGAAAATTTGACAAGATTTATAACACATACCCTTGATAAAGCAGAAGGAAATTCCAAGTATATACCATGCCTCCTATTAAAGGCCTGTATTTCTATTCTGTTAGTTTTCTTTTTATCCATCATATTAGCATTAGTAGTCAGAGTCTATTAGGGTATGTGTTAGTGTCGGGGATCAGTATTTCAAATGAAAATAGGAAAATAAATCTAATGTGTATGCAAATATGTGCTACACAAAAATCTTGCCACTCTCATCCAGAACAATTCCTTTACATTAACTTCACTCCAAGTAAGACACAATTAGTGGAGAGGAGTTCGAAAACCTGTGATTACATATGTGGAACTGAAAATGTTCAGGAGTTCACAACATTGGATGTGGTAGAGCAGTTTCCAAAAGTAAGGGAGAGGTTAAACACTCCACAAACTTGGAGCTCTGCTGGCCTTAAGACTTCTTGAGAAAATGCCTCTCAGGTTGGGAACATGAAATATATGAAGTTGTCAGGAGATTTAGCTTCCTCATTGTGACACCATCAAATGTGGGTCTGCATCTATGTGACCTGGAGGAAATGGTTCCTTATTTTCTAATGAACATGAGGCAGCAGTTCTGAATTCTTTCTTGGTAAACTGTGGCCACTGGGAGTTAAGTGTCTCCCCGTGTGGTCTGTGAAGCCATTTGGTCATCCTCCATTTTTGTGGTGTTTCTTACTGCTGCACTGGGAGTTTGGAATTGGCTTAATGAAATACAAGGAGTTCAACTGGGACACAATTCTGGAGGGAGCTCTGACACGTGTGATTGCTCAGGGTCTTTAGGAGAATGTTCGAAACATGGGTCTATCCCACATAGCTTTCCCCTTGACTATAGCAACCAGATTCTGAACATTGCCCTGAAACTTCTCAATAAAACAAGATGCCTTTACATATAAGGGTCTGCTGCCTGCACCATATCAGTCACAAGTATTTTGGAAGCCAAAGGGAGATCCACGTGGTCCCACCACAGATATTTATTCACAAATGTATAGTCCACTGCTCTAGCCCCAATACTCAGCAGGCTCCAACTTACTGACATCTCGGTTCTGTACCATTTTCATGACAACCAGTCAATCAAGGAACTGTCTGGTACACACATGATCAGCAACAGGACATCCAAAGTTTCTCCAGTGCCACCTGGTCATGGAAATTTCAAAAATTTCATGGTATTTGTATAGCCATTTTTCAAGGATGATGTTGGAGGCACTGTGGGTTTCAATTCATTCAGGAACCATTAAATGGTGAGTAAGCTCATTTCAATGAAAGCTCTGAAGAACTCTCACAGGCAAGGCTTCCCAATGAGTGCCCAAAAGTTCACATGAAGCCAGGCTCATTGAGGTCTACAATATGAGGTACATGTGTGTTTTGAGTCTCAACTATGACTTCCAAGTCTTTCAGTAAAAAAATCATGTGTTACCCTGGCTGAGATTCCCAGTGCTCGGTGGAAAGCCACCCTGGGCCTAGATCTCAGTTTCCAAGGGCTAATCTCATGTGTGGCCTCCTATAATCCCAAAACAATTCATGGCAATACTTCTCTCAAGTCAGTTCCAGAACTCAGTCTCTAAGGAGTATCAGAGCAGAGTTCAAGCCCTGGTGGACCAAGTCATCTCTTCCAACCACCACACAAATGACCACAATTAAAACCAAAACACTCCTACATGACCCTCATCTTCTTCCATAAAGACACTCATCATAACATATGGCTGGAGGTTTCCATGAGGGGCACAGCCCAAGACAGTGTCCAAAATAAGCTCCCTTGCCCCTCATTTGCCTAAAGTCAGGGTGGCTTGGACACCCATCTTGTGAACCAGGAGTGATCTTTAAGGGTAAAAGAAATTGAAATTAAAGTGTAAAAGTTAAAGTGTAAAAGACCGGGTTTGTAAAGTTTCTAAGATTCAAGGCCTGATTTAAAATGTAAAGGACCAGGTATTGTTAAGTTCCTATGCTACATGAAAAATCTGAAATTCCTGTTACTTGTAGGACAATTTCTGGACTGCCCAGTAAATATTCCCCCTGATCGCCTGGTTGTTTAATAACCTAGGACCCTGTGTGGCTTGGCACATATGCATCGCAGGGCCTAATCTAATCAATTTGAATCTGTACCCCGCTGTAGAACTGACCTATCCCTCCTGCCTGACATGTTTCCACCAATGAATGAACTAATCATGTTTAGGATTTGTTGTTTGATTTTCCCGCAGTGTATGATGATTTTTTAAAAGATACTGTGATATATGTAAAGTCTCGCCCTCCCCAAAAAGTGTACTTAAGCACTGCTCAACCTCAGCTCGGAGATCTGGGCTGCTCTCCCTTCTTGAGTGACCACGGAGCCCTAGCATACTGGATTGGATCCTCAATAAATGTCTTTTGCTGTTGCATGAGCCGTGGTCTCATACATGAACATGAATGAATTTAAGGAGTGTATAATAAGAGACATATATTTCATATTTTGAATAATCTATAGAGTGCAGATTTTTCACAAAACACATACAGAGATATTAAAAAGTAGCAATATATATGCCAATCAAAATTCATCATGAAATACATATCATACACAGATCCAAAAATATTTATTTTACTTAACATGGATTTATGTGTAATGTTGTTCAACTAGGAAGCTCACGCATAGGTTGAATTTTCAGTTCCTACAGCGTTTAGGAGGAGTGATCTCTTCTCACAATTTGTATCTGCCAAGTAGGCCACCTCACAATAATGTACGTGTGGTACCAGGTAGGATTCTATTTGTGCATATAAAAACACATGTGCTGAATAGGCAACAGAGAAAGGGAGACAGGAATTCACATATTTGATACCTTTCAAAACACATGGAGAACTATATCAATTAAAAATTAACCAGATTATTAACAACTACCCTTTATCATGCAAAAGGCAAGTCCAACTATACACCATGCCTCTTCTGAACTACTTGTATTTCTATTCTGTTTGGGTTATTTTTCTCCATCATATTAGCATTAGTAGTCAGAGTCTAGTAGGGTATGCGTTAGTGTCATGGATTCAGTAATTCAAATGCAAATAAAGGAAAATGAATCCATTGTGTATGCAAATATGTGCTACAAAAAAACTTTCCACTCTCATTCAGAGCAATGCCTTGACATTACCTTCACCCAAGTAAGACACAATTAGAGGACAAGAGTTAGAAAATCTGTGAATACATATCTGGAATGGAAAATGCTCAGGAGTTCACAAGCTTGGGCATTTTAGAGGAGTTTTCAAACTTAAGGGACAGGATAAACAGTCCAAATTCGTGGAACTCTGCTGGCCTAAAGACTTCTTGAGAAACTGCCTCTGAGGTTGGGCACTTGAAATATATGTTGTTGTCAGGAGCTTTAGCTTCCTTTGTAGTGATACCATCAAAGATGGGTCTTCATTTATCTGACCTGGAGGACATGGTTTCTTATTTTCCAAAAGAACATGAGGCAGCAGTGCTCAATTCTTCCTTTGAAGGTAAACTGTGGCCACGGAGGGGTAAGTGTCTCCCCGTCTTGACTGTGAAGCCAATTGGCCATCCTACAATTTTCGTGGTGTTTCTTGCTGCTGCACTGGGCTTTTGGTTTTTCCTTCATGAAATACAAGGAGTTCAACTGGGACACAGTGCTGGAGCGAGTTCTGTCACGTGTGGAGGGTCAGGGTCTACAGGAGAATTCACCAACCAGACTTCTATCCCACATAACTTGAAACATTATCCATAGCAAACTGATTCTGAAAATTGTCCTGAAACCTTTACATATAACAAGATGCCTTTACAGATAAGGGTCGGCTAGCTGTACCATGTAAGCCACAAGCCATTTGGAAGTCAATGGCAGACCCAAATGGCCCCACCACAGATGTTTTATCATACACCTGCACACCACAGCCCTGGGCCCACTTCTCAGCACTCTCCAACTTACTGGCATCTCTGTTCTGCACAATTTTCATGAAATCGAGTCAGTCAAGGCACTGTCTGGTACACTCATGATCAGCAACAAGACATCCAAAGGTTCTCCAGTGCCACCTGGTCAGGGGAATTTCATGGTATTTATAGAGCCATTTTTCAAGGATGAAGTTGGAGGCACTGTGGGTTTCAATTCATTCAGGAACCATTAAATGTTGAGGAAAATCATTTCAATGAAAGCTCTCGAGAACTCTCACAGGTAAGGCTTCCCAAAGAGTGGCCAAAATACACATATATTTCATATTTTGAAAAATCTTGACAGTATATATATATATATATATATATATATATATATATATATATATATATATATATATATACAAACACACACAGACATTAAAAACTAGCAATATATATGCCAATCGAAATTCATCATGAAATATATATCATCCACGTATCCAAAAATATTCATTTTACTGAACATGGATTTATGTATAATGTTGTTCAACTAGGAAGCTCACCCATAGGTTGAATTTTCAGTTCCAACAGCGTTTAGGAGGAGTCAACTTTTCTCACAATTTGTATCTGCCAAGTCAGCCACCTCACAAGAATATATGTGTGTACAAGGTACAATTCTATATGTGCATATAAAAATACATGTGCTGAATAGGATACAAAGAAATGGGGGAGACAGGAATTCACATATTTGATAAGTTTAAAAATACATGGACAACTCTTTCAACAAAAAATTGACTAGATTTAAAACTCCTTCCCTATATAATGGAAAAGTTAATTCAATGGTACACCATGCCTCCTCTGATATGTTTGTATTTCTGTTCTATTTGGGTTATTTTTCTCCATTACGTTAGGATTAGTTGTCAGAGTCTTGTAGGGTATGGGTTAGTTTCAGGGATTCAGTATTTCGAAAGGAAAATTGGAAAATGAATCCAATGTGTATGCAAATATGTGCTACACAAAAATCTTCCGACTCTCATCCACAACAATGCCTTGACCTTAACTTCGTCCCAAGTAACACATGTAGAGGAGATGAGTAAGAAAATCTGTGAATACATATCTGGAATTTAATATGCTCAGGAGTTCACAAACTTGCAGGTAGAAGGCGAGATTCCAAAAGTAAGGGACAATGTGAACACTCCAAAAACATGGAGCTCTGCTAGCCTAAAGGCTTCTTGAAAAACTGGCTCTGATGTTGGGCTCTTGAAATATATGTTGTTGTCAGGAGCTTTAGCTTTTTTTGTAGTGAGACCATAAAAGCTGGGTCTGCATCTATGTGACCTGGAGGAGATGCTTTCTTATTTACCAATGATCATGAGGCAGCATTGCTGAATTCTCTCTTTCGGGGTCAACTGTGGCCACTTGGGGCTAAGTGTCTCCTCATGTGGACTGTGAAGCCATTTGATCATCCTCCAATTTTTGTGATATTTTTTGCTGCTGCACTGGGAGTTCAGTATTTCCTTCACGAAATACAAGGAGTTCACCTGGGACACAGTGCTGGAGGGAGTTCTGTCACGTGTGGTGGGACAGGGTCTGCAGGAGAATGCACAAACCAGGCTTCTGTCCAACATAGCTTGACCCCTTGACCATAGGAACCTGATTCTGAACATTGCCCTGAAACTTACCCATATAACAAGAATCATTTACATATAAGGGTCTGCTGGCTGCACCATGTCAGTCACAAGCCATTTGGAAGCCATTGGGAAATCCACATGGAAGCACCACAGATGTTTTATCTCACACATGCCCACCTTTGCTCTAGGCCCACTATTCAGCAGGCTCCAACTTACTGGAATCTCTGTTCTACACCATTTTCGTGAAACCCAGCCAATCAAGGCACTGTCTGGTACACTCATGATCACCAACAGGATATCCAATGGTTCTCCAGTGCCTCCTGGATATGGGAATTTCAAAAATTTCATGGTATTTATCGAGCCCATCTTTCAAGGTTGAAGTTGGAGGCACTGAGTGTTTCATTTAATTCGGTAACCATTAAATGGTGAAGAAGCTCATTTCAAAGAAAGATCTGGAGAACTCTCACTGCCAATATTTCCCAAAGAGTGGCCAAAAGGCCACATGAAGCCAGGCCCATTGAGGTCTACAATGTGAAGTGCATTTGTGTTTTGACTCTCAACTGTTGCTGCCAAGTGTTTCAGAATAAAATTATGTGATACCTTGGCTGAGATTCCCAGTGCTCTGTGGAAAGCCACACTGGGAATAGATCTCAGTTTCCAATGGTGACTCTCATGTGTGGCCTCCTAATATCCCAACACAATTCATGGCAATACTTCTCTAAGGTCAGTTCCAGGACTCAGTATCTATAGGGTATCACACCAGAGTTCAAGCCCAGGTGGACCCAGTCATCGCTTCCAACTTCCACACAAATAACCACAATTAAAACCAAAACACTCCCACATGGCCCTCATCTTCTTCCATATAGACACTCCTCATAACCTCTGGCTGGATGTTTCCATGAGGGGCGCAGCCCAACACAGAGTCCAAATAACCTCGCTTGCCCGTCATTTTCCTAAAGGCAGGGTGGCCTGTACACCCTTCCTGTGAACCACAAGGGATCAAAAATGCCTTCCTTTAATACTGCTCTGCTTCTCCAATTTGAGGCCTACTGACTGTCAGGTATAGATTCTTTATGTGATTTGGAGTCATGAGAAAACACAAGCATGTATGGTATAGCCTTTGCAGGGCTTAGAAGAACTCATTTGATTCAAAGGATCTCTATTCTCACTTGATGGTGGTCAGGAACCTAAGAGAGGAAGGCGAGAGACTTCATAAACAATTACTGATCTTTTTCGCATTTTGGTTTTGGATGCACACATGGGATCATTCTTTAGATGCATCAGGTGCTGAGAACCTAAGCCACAGCCTCACACAGGGCCAAGAGACTGATTCCGACACATCCATTTCCAAAGAAATTAACAAAGAGCCACAGGTGATGCCCATTTATTTCCATTTTAAAACTGTTTTCTTCAGGCTTCACAAAGCGGTGTCTTGAGGCCAAGACCTTCCTCACATTCAGGGGAAGAGAAGAATTGGTTAGCAAAAAACCCAAAGCAGAGTTTCTCCACTGAGGCCTTCCTGGTCACACTGATATCTGAGTTTTTTGAGATGCTAGCCATTCCCTTTAGCTATCCATTACATGGCCTTGTCACAGAGCTTGGAGGTGGTACATATCTTGGACACAAAACCATGAGCCTATTCTGGAGAGTGGCCAGAATCAGGAAGAAAACAGGAACTTAGGAAATTAGTAGGTGTTGCCCATCCATAAGGGAAGCCACAGTCCATTCATCAATTGGGCAGAATGAATGCTGGGTAGGTTTCTACTAAACAGGACACATCCATTGATGAATTCTCTTTTCAAATGTCTACAACCACAGACACAGTGGGATACACAGACATAGAAACACTCACTTTGTGAAACGACTTACTAGGAACAGTCCACTCCAAACCAAACAAACCGCCTTTTTTACCTATTCTCAGAAAATGAGACAAAACCACAAACTCACACCCACACCCACAAAGGCACCTCCTTCCCCCAAAGAGGTCTGTGACTATCCGGAGTGTCCTCTGACTTGTGAGCCTTATTATGTTCCCTGAAATGTTCTGTCCTGTCTCAGATCTGGTCTTTTTGGCCAAATCTGTGAAGTGGTCAGGAGCCAGCTGTGAGCAACTTCCTGCTTTCTCAGGAAAGGCCCCTCTTCTGAGCTCTCCTGAAATTTGGCCATTCTCACATCAGTATGTACCAAGAAAGACTGACTCTGTTCTTGGTAAATCCAAATAAGTGAGCCCACTGGGAATGGTACTGGGACTGCCTCTGGTAGCCTGGCTTCCTGGATCCCAAGTTCAGAGAGTTCTATCACCAAAGAAGTGAGGAAGGTCACCTCCTTTGTGAACTGAATGAGGTCACTGCTTTGGAAACCACTTTGTCCTAAAATTTGCTTCCAAGGTTCCCATGAGATGGAGGCTGCCCCTATTTCCTGTGATACGTTCACAACTGAGGATTGTATATCAACCATAGGCAGCCAGGAACAGCTGTCTACACTGGACTGGTTTGGTCCATCTTCTCTACATTAAGAAGAGTGAGGCTTATTCTGACACATCCCTTCATCCTGACTGGGTTGTTTGCCATGGAAGATGACTTTTGCTCTCTCAGGTCCTTCATAGCTGCCTACATCTTCTCCAGGGATCATTTCTGCATGAAACTTTGAGGTTCTCAGCAGGTGGAAGATCCCCTACACTCCTGTATTGGAAGACTAATTCTGTCCCTCCTCTTCTGTAAAGTTAGATTGAGGAAACATTGTATGGTTAAGGTTAATAACAGCTTCCATTTGGGTTAGGAATCATTCTCTTGGATGAATAATGGTATTCGAATTTTGCTATATTTTCAAGAATATATAGGTGAAATATAAGTATGAAAAAAGAAATCTAGGTAATTTTTGAAGCACAGAAGGGAATTGGCCCCACTATTGGGATTCTTAGCTTTGAATTATGTTCTGCACAGGTGTCTCAGATTAATTGATATACAATGGCATAGGACCTTGTCTTTTGGATGATTGAATGTCGAAGAGAAAATCCAGTCCAAAAGGGATAGTTGGTGGATTAGGAAGATATTCGGTAGATTTAGAATGAAGAGTGTGTATAGCATTTGGACCAAAAGATCTTTAGCAATAGGGTTTTGGGTAGAGAGTGAAAGTAAATGTCAGCACATGTGAAGAGTCAGTCATAATGATGAAATGGGAAAAAAAATACAGGAAATCAGATTTCAATAGAGACATTAGGAAATCAGGCAAAGTATAAAGTGAGTGATAGGATTAGACATTTTCAACAGGGTTGAGGTTGAATATGTAATTTCAGGAAGAAACAAATATGTAGTCACCAATAGGATTCACTTTTGAGAGCATTAGGCAACCTGGACATGGATTTTTTTTTAATCCATGCTCACTTTCCATTTAGGATTTGGTACAATCATAAGTGTGACCTTGCTTTTTGTTTCCACAATATTACTGTGATTAATGTATATATAGATCAGGTGACATGAGTATTTCTTCCACCATTTCTGGGAGCAATATTTTGAAGACATATAATTTAGTATTGTGGGTACAAATAGGTATACTCTGTGTTATATGAATATAAAGATAATGCATGAATAGACCATACTGTGAATAAATAATATAACTGGTTCCAAATTTAAATAATGGATTGAATTGATATCTGAATATATATTGGAAATCTTATATTGATATTCATACAATCATTCCAACCAGTTATACATCTAATGGTAATATCACTGTTATGGTTTATCATGAAGTGTGTGTGAGCTTTGCTTCTAAAATGATTATGGAAATTGAAAATAATGTGCTTGGAAAGAAGTCTCATTAAAAGAGCAGTCAAGAAACCTGGGGGAATACATATGTTCTGAAGCAGGAAGTAATTGAAAGTGAAAAAATGCCTATAAATTTGTGAATTTGTGAATGAAATATGTATTCTATTATGTGCAAAAACTGAAGAAATATTAATGTACCAGTTTTGAATAAAAATGAACGTCAAAATACATATCATGTCCCATAGGAATCTACTTGCATTGACGTTAAACTGAGTCATTTACTATAGCAATATTAGGATTTGTATGCACCATTCACTGAAGTTAGTTTTCAGTATTAGGAAACAAATATGTATTTCAGGTGGATTAATATTTCTGAGAACATTCTTATGAAAAGTTGAATATAAATCCACATTCATGAACATCAATGAATTTAGGGAGTATATAATAAGACACATACATTTCATATTTTGAAAAATCTGGAGAGTTTATACATATATTTATGCACACACACACACACACACACACGTATACATTAAAAAGTAGCAATATATATGCCAATCGAAATACATCATGAATTATATATCATCCACAAATCCAAAAATCTTCATTTTTCTGAGCATCGATTTATGTATAATGTTGTTCAACTAGGGAGCTCACCCATAGTTTGAATTGTAAGTTCCAACAGCATTTAGGAGGAGTGATCCCTTCTCACAATTTGTATTTGCAAAGTCAGCAACCTCACAAGTATGTACATGTGATACCAGGTAGGATTCTATATGTGAATATAAAAATGCATGTGCTGAATAGGGTACAGAGAAATGGAGACAGGAATTCTCATATTTGTTAACTTTAGAAACACATGGAGAAGGGAGGGGCAGAGCCGCCAACCGCGCCTGTAAGGTAGGCGGACCTGCGAGCCACCCGTAGAACAGGCCTAGCGGCCCGCCATCGTGAAAGACACATCACCCTGGTTGGGGGTTGGGCAGAGCCACTGCACGCGTGCAAGGAACGCGGACATGCGACCCACAGGCAGAACAGGCCCAGACACCCGCGGAGGGGCAGAGACACCCCTTGTGACTTCAAGATAGGTGAACCTGCGACCCACCAGCTGAAGCGGCCCAGCTGCCTTCAGAGGGGCAGAGCCGGCCCCCGCGCCTGCGAAGTAGGTGGACCTGCGAACACCGACAGACCAGGTTCTAGGCCCCGCCAGGGTGCTAGACACATAACCATGTTTGGGGAGGGGCCGAGCCGCTGCCCGTGCCTGCAAAGCAGGTAGACCTCTCACCCAGAGGCAGAACAGACCCAGCGACCTACCAGCGTGGTAGACACATCGCCCCGGTTTGGGGGGGGCAGAGATGCCACTCACGCCTGCAATGTAGACAGCCCTGCAACCCACAGACAGAAGAGGCCCAGCGGAGCGCGGAGGGGCAGAGCCGACGCCTGTGCCTGCAAGGTAGCTGGACCTGTTACCCACTGGCTGAACAGGACCAGCACCCGCAGAGGGGTAGATCAACTGCCCGCTCCTGCAAGGTAGGCGGACCAGCTACCAAGAGGCAGAACAGGCCCAGCGGCGTGCTGGTGTGGTAGGCACATTGCTCCAATTGGAGGAGGGGCAGAGCCGCTGCTTACACCTGTGAGGGAGACTTTTCAAGAATACAATAGCAATATAAACATTTAGGGGTAAAATTCAATAACACAAAAGTTTCACCAAGCCGAAAAAAACGTGAACAGTAGGGAAAGACAAGAAAAGAAAGGACCACAAGCAACGCAGGTCAACTCAACATTAGAAGAGGTAATATCTGCAGCATATGGAATGTCAGATAAAGAATCAGGATATACTTGCTTCAGATGATCTGAAGTCTCCAGGGAGACATTAGACAGCAAAATCAGACAATGAAAGATCACTTTGACAATGAATTACAAAAACAAATCCAAGAAGCAAAAGATCAACTATACAGGGAGATAGAGGTTATAAAAAACACACAAACAGAAATCATAGAAATGCAGGAAGCAATAAACCAACTTAAAAACTCAATTGAGAATACTACCAGCAGAATAGATCACTTAGAACAATGAAGACAAAGTATTTCAACTTGAAAAGAACATAGAAAGCTCAGCAAGACTGTTAAGAAACCATGAGCAGAACATCCAAGAAATATGGGATAACATGAAGAGACCAAACTAAAGAGTAATTGGGATACAGGAAGGTATACAGGTCCAAACCACAGGATTGAGCAATCTATTCAATGAAATAATATGAGAAAACTTTCCAGACATGAAGAATGAGACAGAATCCCAAATCCTAGAAGCCTACAGGACGCCAAATGTGCAAAATCATAAGAGATAAACACCGAGACATATTATAATGAAGATGCCAAACATACAGAATAAAGAGAGAATTTTAAAAGCTACAAGAGAAAGGAAGCAGATTACATTTAGGGGTAAACCAATCAGGATAACAGCTGATCTTTCAACACAGACTCTGAAAGCTAGAAGATCCTGGAATAACATTTTTCAATCACTGAAAGAAATTGGGTTCCAACCAAGAATTGTGTATCCTGCGATTTTAAGCTTCAGGATGGAAGATGAAATTAAAACCTTCCATGATAAACAAAAGTTAAAAGAATTTGCAGCTAGAAAACCATCTCCTCAAAAGATCCTTGGCAAAACATTATAGGAAGACGAAATGGAAAATAACAATGAAAACCAACAGTGGGAGGTAGTACAGTAAAGGGGCGAAAAATAATCAAAGAGAAAAACAAACCATGTTTAGTAACATAAATAAACAAATATGGCTGGAAGAACAACCCATATTTCAAAAATAACCCTAAATGTTAATGCCTTAAACTCACCAATTAAGAGACACAGGCTAGTAGAATGGATCACGAAAGAAGACCCAAAAATTTTCTGCCTACAGGAGACACATTTGATAGGAAAAGACATATATAGACTAAAGGTGAAAGGTTGGGAGAAATCATATCACTCATATTGACTTCGGAAACAAGCAGAAGTGTCCATACTCATATCAAATAAAATAGATTTCAAGACAAAGTTAATCAAAAGGGATAAAGAGGGACACTACATATTGCTCAAGGGAACCATACACCAACAAGACATAACAATCATAAATATATGTGCCCCAAACAATGGTTCAGCTATGTTAATCAAACAAACTCTTCTCAAGTTCAAGAGTCTGGTAGACCACCATACAATAATCATGGGAGATTTCAACACACCTCTCTCACTACTGGACAGATATTCCAAACAAAAGTTGAATTAGGAAACTATAGAACTCAATAACACAAATAATAACCTAGACTTAATTAACATATATAGAATATACCACCCAACATCAAGCAGTTACACTGTTTTCTCAGCAGCACATGGATACCTCTCAAAAATAGATCATATATTATGTCACAGAACAACTCTTAGACAATATAAAGGAGTATAGATAATACCAGGCATCTTATCTGATCGTAATGGAATGAAACTGAAAATCAACAATAAAAGAAGGAAGAAAAATTTATGCATCACTTGGAGAATGAACAATACGTACTGAATGATCAATGGGTTATTGAAGACATCAAGGAGAAAAATAAAAAAAATTCTTAGACATAAATGAAAAAGACAGACAGAACATATCAGAATCTATGGGACACATTGAAAGCAGTTCTAAGTGGAAAATTTATTGCTTGGAGTTCTTTCCTTAAAAAAAGAAAAAAAAAACAACAACAAATAAATGATCTCATAGTTCATTTCAAAATCCTAGAAAAAGAAGAGCAAAACAACAGAAAAAGAAGTAGAAGGCAAGAAATAATTAAAATCAGAGCTGAAATTAATGAAATCGAAACAAAAGAAACAATTGAAAAAATTGAAAATACTAAAAGTTGAAAAATTAATAAAATCGACAGACTCTTAGCCATGGTAATGAAGAGAAGAAGAGAGGGAACTCAAATTACTATCATAAGGGATGAAAAAGGCAATATCACAACAGACACTTCTGAAATACAGAAGATAATCAGAAATTATATTAGAAGATAGTGAAGGCATCAATAAATTTCTTAAGTCATATGATCTGCCCAGATTGAGTCAGGAGGATATAGACAACCTAAGCAGACCAATATCAATTGAGGAAATAGAAAAAACCATCAAAACACTACCAACTAAGAAAAGCCCAGGACCGAATGGGTATACAGCAGAGGAGGCCAATATCACCCTGATTCCTAAACCAGACAAAGACCCTTCAAAGAAACAAATATACAGACCAATCTCTCTAATGAACCTAGATGCAAAAATCCTCAATAAAATTCTGGCGAATCAGATACAAAAACATATTTAAAAAATTGTGCAACATGATCAAGTAGGATTCATTCCTGGGATACAAGGCTGGTTCAATATACGGAAATCAATAAATGTTATTCACCACATCAATAGACTTAAAAATAAGAACCATATGATCACCCCAATAGATGCAGAAAAAGCATTCAATAAAGTACAGCATCCCTTTATGTTTAAAACTCTAGAAAAACTGGGATAACAGGAACATACCTCAATATTGTAAAAGCAATCTATGCTAAGCCTCAGGCTAGTATCATTCTGAATTGAGAAAAAATTGAAGGCATTCCCTCTAAAATCTGGAACAAGACAGGGATGCCCTCTCTCACGATTTCTGTTCAACATAGTTCTCGAACACTGGCCAGAGCAATTAGACAAATGAAAGAAATTAAAGGCATAAAAATAGGAAAATAAGAACTTAAATTATCACTATTTGCAGATGACATGATTCTATACCTAGTAGACCCAAAAGGGTCTACAAGAAACTATTAGAGATAATAAATGAATTCAGCAAAGTGGCATGATATAAAATCAACAATCATAAATCAAAAGCATTCCTGAATATCAGCAACAAATCCTCTGAAACGGAAATGAGGACAACCACTCCATTGAGAGTATCCTCAAAAAAAATAAAATAAAATATTTGGTTATCAACGTAACAAAAGATGTGAAAGACTTACACAATGAAAACTACAGAACCCTAAAGAGAGAAATAGAAGAAGATCTTACAAGATGGAAAAATATACCCTGTTCATGGATAGGCAGAATTAACATCATCAAAATGGCGATATTACCAAAAGTTCTCTATAGGTTTAATGCAATGCCAATCAAAATCCCAACGGCATTTCCTGTAGAAATAGATAAAACAATTATGAAATTCATATGGAATAATACAAGACCCAGTATAGCAAAGACAACTCTAAGCAGGAAGTGTGAATCAGGCGGTATAGCGATACATGTCCTCAAACTATACTACGGAGCAATAGTAACAAAAAGAGCATGGTACTGGTACCAAAACTGGCGGGTGGACCAATGGTACAGAATAGAGGACACAGAAATCAATCCACAAAATTACAGCAATCTTATATTTGATAAAGGAGCTAAAAGCATAAACTGAAGGAAGGATAGCATCTTCAACAAATGGTGCTGGAAAAACTGGAATTACATATGTAAGAAAATGAAACTGAATCCCTTTCTCTCGCCATGCACAAAAGTTAACTCAAAATGGATCAAGGAGCTTGATATCAAATCAGCGACACGGCATCTGATAGAAGAAAACTTTGGCTATGATCTACATACTGTGGGGTCGGGCTCCAAATTCCTCAATAGGACACCCATAGCATAAGAGTTAATAATTAGAATCTACAAACAGGACTTACTCAAACTAAATTGATTTTTCTCAGAAAAAGAAACAATAAGAGAGGTAAAAAAGGAGCCTACATCCTGGGAACAAATCTTTACTCCTCACACTTCAGATAGAGCCCTAATATCCAGAGTTATACAAAGAACTCAAAAAATTAAACAATAAGCAAATGAATTACCCAATCAACAAATGGGCCAAGGACCTGAACAGACACTTCTCAGAGGAGGACATACAATCAATCAATAAGTACATCAAAAAATTCTCACCATCTCGAGCATTCAGAGAAATGCAAAACTAACCCACCCTAAGATACCATCTCACTGCAGTAAGCTTGGCAGCCATTATGAAGTCAAACGACAACAAGTGCTGGCGAGGATGTGGGAAAAAGGGTACACCTGTACATTGCTGGTGGGACTGCAAATTGGTGCAGCAATTTGGAAAGCAGTATGGAGATTTCTTGGAAACTTGGGAATGGAACCGCCATTTGACCCAGCAATTCCCCTTCTCGGTCTAATCCCTATAGACCCAAAAAGTGCATGCTACAGGGACACTGATAAATCTATGTTCATAGCAGCACAATTCACAATAGGAAGACTGTGGAACCAACCTAGATGCCCTTCAATAGATGAATGGATTAAAAAAAATGTGGCATTTATACACAATGGAGTATTACTATGCATTAAAAAATGACAAAATCATACAATTTGCAGAGAAATGGATGGCATTAGAACGTATTATGCTACGTGAAGATAGCCAATCACTAAAAAACAAATGCCAAATGTTTTCTTTGATATAAAGAGAGTAACTAAGAACAGAGTTGGGAGGAAGAGCATGAGAAGATGATTAATATTAAACAGGGGTGAGAGGTGGGAGGGAAAAGGAAAGAGAAGGAAAATTACATAGAAATGGAAGGAAACCCTCATGGTTATACAAAATTAAATACAAGATGAAGTGAGGTGAAAGGGGACAAAAACAAGTGGAAGAAATGAATTACAATAGATGGGGTAGAGAGAGAGGATTGGAGGGGAGGGGATGGGAGATAGTAGAGGACAGGAAAGGCAGCAGAATACAACAGACACTAGTATAGCAATATGTAAAATAGTGGATGTGTAACTGATGAGATACTGCAATCTGTATACGAAGAAAAATGGAAGTTCATAACCTACTTGAATCAAAGTGTGAAATATGACATGTCAAGAACTATGTAATGTTTTGTAGAACCAACAATAAATATTAAAGGAAAAAAAACACATGGAGAACTATTTCAATGAAAAATTGACTAGGTTTATAACACCTACACTTTATCATGCAAAAGGCAAGTCCAACTATACACCATGCCTCTTCAGAAGTGATTGTATTTCTATTCTGTTTGGGTTATTTTTCTTCATCATATTAGGATTAGTAGTCAGAGTTTGGTAGGGTATGCGTTAGTGTCAGGGATTCAGTCTTTGGAATGGAAAATTGGAAAATGAATCCAATGTGTATGCAAATATGTGCTACACAAAAATCTTCCCACTCTCATCCAGAACAATGCCTTGACGTTACCTTCACGCCAAATAAGAAACAATTAGAGGAGAAGAGTTAGAAAATCTGTAAATACATATCTGGAATGGAAAATATTCAGGAGTTCACAAACTTGGAGGTGGTAGAGGAGTATCCCAAAGTAAGGGACAGGGTAAACACTCCACAAACATGGAGGTCTGCTGGCCTAAAGACTTCTAGAGAAACTGCCTCTGAGGATGGGCACTTGAAATATATGTTGTCAGTAGCTTTAGCTTCCTTTGTAGTGAGATCATCAAAGCTGGGTCTGCATCTATGTGACCTGGAGGAAATTCTTTCTTGCTTTCCAATACACATGAGGCAGCAGTGCTGAATTTTCTCTTCGTATGTAAACTGTGGCCACTGGGGTCTAAGTGTCTCCCTGTGTGGACTGTGAAGCCTTTTGTTCATCCTCCATTTTCGTAGAGTTTCCTGCTGCAGCACTGAGAGTTTGGTATTTGCCTCACAAAATACAAGGAGTTCAACTGGAACACAGTCCTGGAGGGAGTTCTGTCATTTGTGGTTTTTCAGGGTCTACAAGAGAATGCACCAACCAGGCTTCATTCCCACATAACTTGCCCCCTTCTCCATAGCAACCTGATTCTGCACATTGCCCTGAAAACTATCCATTTAACAAGACACCTTTACATATAAATGTCTGGTCACTGCACCGTGTCAGTGACAAACCATTTGGAATTCAATGGCAAAACCACATGGCGCAACCACAGAAGATTTATCACACACCTGCACACCACAGCTCAGGGCTCACTACTCAGGAGGGTCCAACTTAATGGCATCTCTGTTCTACACCATTTTCATAAATCCCAGTCAATCAAGGCACTGTCTGGTACACTCATGATCAGCAAGAGGTGCTGACAATTTAAGCCACAGCCTCACACAGGGCCCAGAGTCTGATTCAGACATAACCATTTCCAAAACAATTCATCAAAGAGGCACAGGTGATGCCCATTCATTTCCATTTGAAAATTGTTTTCTTCTGGCTTTATAAAGGGGTGGCCTGAGGCAAAGAGGTTCCTGACATTCAGGGCAACAGAACAATAGTTAAGCAAAAGGCCCTAAGCCAGGTTTCACCATAGAGACTTTCCTGGTCACACCAATATCTGAGTTTTCTGGTGTGCTCGCCATTCCTTTCAGCTAACTAGTACATGGCCATGTCACAGAGCTTGGAGGTGGTACATATCTTGGACAAAAAACCATGAGCCTTTCTGGAGAGTTGCCAGAATTCAGGAAGAATTCAAGAACTTAGGATGATACTAGGTGTTGCCCATGGATAAGTCAAGCCTCAGTCCATTCATTAATTGGGCAGGATGAATGCTGTGAAGCTTTCTACTAGACAGGACACACCCAGTGAGCCATTTTCTTTTCTAATATCTACAACTAATGACACAGTGGGATACACAGACATAGAAACAGTCTCCTTGTCAGATGACTTACTAGAAACAGTCCACTCCAAACCAAACAAACCTCCTTTTTTACCTATTCTCAGAATATGAGACAAATCCACAAACTGACATCCACACACACACAAAGTCACCTCCTTCCCCAAGTATGTCTGTGACTATCCGGAGTGTCCTCTGACTAGTAGGCCATAGAATGTTCCCCAGAAATGGCCGGTCCTGTCTCAGATCTGGTCTCCTTGGCCAATTCTGTGAAGTTTTCAGGAGGCAGTGGTGAGCCATTTCCTGCCCTCTCAGGAAAGGACCCTCTTCAAAGCTTTCTTGGCATTTGGCCACCCTCACATCAGTAGGTACCAAGAAAGACTGACTCTTTACTTGGTAAATCCAAACAAGTGAGCCCACTTGGACTGGGACTGGTACTGGCTCTTGGTGCCTGGCTTCCTGGATCACAAAATTCAGAGAGTTCCATCATGAAAAAAGTGAGGTGAGGTCACTTTCTTCAGAAAATGAATGAGGCCACTGTCTTGGCCACCACTTTGTCCTAACAGTTGCTTCCTAGTGTCTCAGGAAAAGGAGGCTGCCTCTATTTCCTGTGACACTTTCACAAGTTAGAATGGTATAGAAACATAGGCACCTGGGAACAGCTCTCCACACATGCCTGGTTTCATACATCTTGCCTACATTAAGAAGAGATAGGATGATTCAGACACATCCTTTCATCCTGATCGGGTTGTTTGCAAAGGAAGATGACTTTTGCTGTCTCAGGTCCTTCATAGCTGCGTACGTCTTCTCCAGGGATCATTTCTGCATGGATTTTGAGGTACTCAGCAGGTGGAAGATCTCCTAACTTCCTGTATTGTAATACTAACTTTGTCCCTGCTCTTCTGTAAAGTGAGATTGAGTGAACAATCTCAGTTTACAAAATGGTTAGGGTTAATAGCATGTTCGATTTGGGTTATGAATCATTTTGCTGGATGAATAATGATATTGGGAACCTGTGATATTTACAAGAACATGAAGGTGAAATATAAGTATGAAAACAGAAATCTAGGTAATATTTGAAGCCCAGAAGGACTTTGGGCCCTTGATTGGGATACTTAGCTTAAATTATGTTCTGTGTGACCTTTGCATTTTGTGTCCAGAATATTAGTGTGATAATATGTATATGTAGCTAAGGTGACATGAGTATTTCTTTCACCATTTCTGTGAGCAATATTTTGAAAACTTATAAATTAGTACTGGGGATACTATTAGGTTTACCCTGTTTTGATGAATATAGAGATGATGCATTAATAGACCATACTGTGAATAAATTATATAACTGGTTCCATATTTAAATAATGGATTGTATTGATATCTGAAAATATATAGAAAATCTTATATTGATATACATACATTCATTCCAACCAGTTATATATCTAATTGTAATGTTAGGGTTATCATTTATCATGAATAGTGTGTGAGTTTTGCCTCAAAAATGATTATGGAATCGAAAATAATATGTTTAGAAAGAAGTCTAGTAAAAAGACCAGTCAAGAAACATGGAGGAACATATGTCTTCCGAAGGAGGAAGTGATTGAAAGTGAACCAAATGTTTATCAATTTGTAAACTTGTGAATGAAAGGAAATATCTTATGATGTCCATGAACTGAAGAAATAATAACGTACCAGGTTTGAATAAAAATGAACTTTAACAAACACAATAGAGACATTAGGAATTCTGGCAAAGTATAGTTCGCAGTGAAAGGTTAATAAAATAAGTACTTGTCACTTCCTGTTTTTCTGTATGCTTAACAAAACACTTTTGAAATATTGAGAACTGTTTGCTAATCTTATTCCCAGAATGTGCTGTCCCCAATTGCCAAACTGCAGAATGTACTCCCTCAACCGGTTGCACGCAAACCGCTCACTCGCCCGGACCCATCAATAAACTTACCCCCCTGCCCTGTCCAAGGGAAATATATAAGCTCTGCTTAAGCTGTTCTCTGGGCTCTCTGCTCTATTCAAGTGAGCTCTGAGCCCCAGCATGCTGGACCCCCAATAAACCCTTTGCTTTTGCATGAGACAGTCTCTTGGTGGTCTCTTCCCCCGATTGTCACCGGACCTTTACATATGGAGGTTCCACTGAGATCCGGCAGCGGTGGACAAGAGACCCCAACAAACTCCTCTCAGGGTAAGTAAGGTGCCTCTTTCTGGTCAGGTTTCAGGTCAGGGCTTGGCAAAATGGATGTCAATGAAGAGCGTGAGCTCTCTCCAACGATGGCTGACAGTCATGTCACAGAGCCACAGGCCAAGTCCCTGGGTGACGTCATAGAGGACTCAGAAAATTGAGGAACAATAGTCTCCATGACTCAGTGATATTTTGTTTCAGATTCGTTATTGCCAACCGATCGGGTTCTGCCAACTACTAAGTCCTGGTCTCAGTGTTGGACTTCCATATCCTGTCTTTATTGTCTTGTCTTGTCTTTATTGTCTTGTCTTGTCTTGTCGGCTGGCCGGTCCAATAATAATCCTCATATTATTGCTAACTATTAAACCCTGCTTGCTCAACCATGTAATTTATTTTCTCCAAGCTCAAATTGGACAAGTTAAACTAATGGTAATACCCCACTAGCAGACATAGAATGTGACACCCCCCAATGATCATTTTTATGATTAAAAGTAGCCAGAAAAAGAAGTGTCGAATGAAAGGTTAATAAAATATGTAGTTGTCACTTCCTGTTTTTCGGTACGCTTAACAAAACACTGTTGAAATCTTGAGAAATGTTTGCCAATCTTGTTCCCAGAATGTGCTGTCCCCAACTGTCAAACTGCAGAATGTACTCCTTCACCAGGTTGCATGCAAATTGACCACTCGCCCTGACACATCAATAAACTTCCCTCCCTGCACTCGCAAGGGAAAGTATTTAACCTCTGCTTAAGCTGTTCTCAGGGCTCTCTACTCTTTTCAAGTGAACTCTGAGCCCCAGCATGCTGGACCCCCAATAAACCCTTTGCTGTTACATGAGATAGACTCTTGGTGGTCTCCTCTTCCGACACTCGACCGACCTTTACTTGAATGATTGAATGTAGAAGAGAACATCCAGTCAAAAAGGGATAGTCAGTAGGATTAGGAATATAGTCCGTAGGTTTAGGAAGAAGAGTGAGTATAGGATTTGGACCAAAAGTTCTTTAGTAATAGGGTTTCGGTTAGAGAATGAATGTAAATGTCAGCACATGTGAAGAATGAGTCACAATGATGAACTGGGGAAAATATGTAGGAAAGCAGATATCAATAGAGACATTAGGAAATCAGGCAAAGTATAAAGTGAGTGATAGGATTAGACATTATCAACAGGGTTGAGTTTCAATATATAATCTTAGGAAGAAACAAATATGTAGTCACCAATAGGATTGACATTTGAGAGTATTAGGCAACCTGGACATGAATGTTTTTAATAATACAGGTTCACTTTCTATTTAGCCTTTGGTACAATCATAAGTGTGACTTTTGCATTTTGTGTTCCGAATATTACTGTGATAAAATGTATATGTAGATCAGGGGACATGAGTATTTCTTCCACAATTTCTGGGAGCAATATTTTGAAGACGTATAAATTGAGCACTCTAGGATATGCCAACAAACAATTCTTACACAAACTTTTACCAATGTGGTTCCAAAGGTAGAGGCGCATACGCAAGGAATGCAAAGTGAACTAATTCTAACCAAAAAAAAACAGAAAAAAAATTGATACTTTATCTTCCACTTCTTGTGCCACTCCTGTTTCAAATTACTTAGTCTTGACTGCATGTCTCCTGCAGAAATAATCAAAATCTCTGGAATACGTCTTTTGTTTGTTTTGCTTTTGCGGTGCTCCAGATAGAACCCAGGGCCTCCACATGCTTCGGAAAGCACTTGACTGCTAAACTACATCCATGCTCCCCACCCCCACTACTTTTTTGTTGTTTTGAGAAAGGGTCTTAGTAGCTGGGATTTCAGGCATGCACTATTGCACCAGACTCCTGAATATATCTTGCCACTACATTTAGATGCAGAATTGGCTCAACAATAAGAAATTAAGAGGGTGTGAATAAAATAGTAATAGTGAAGAACCACTAAGTATACAGAGAAAGCACACTAAACAATACCTTTTGTTCAAATGCAATCTCTTTTAAAAGATTTTTTAAATGGATGACAATAAACTTCTGAAAAACAGACACAAATATCTTTCCTATCCTTTGCCTGAATTTCAATACTTTAAATTTTATTTTAATTACAGCTTTACTGAGATACAAATTTATATACCATGCAATCTATTGTATCACATGTGTATCTATTTTATATCCAGTATGGTTATTTCAATAAAATGACACACTAACTTTTCTGAATGAGTAGAATTACTAGTTACTACTAGGGTTCAATTTCTAGCTTTGCAAAAGCAAACAAACAAACAAACAAAGTTGGCTAACGGATCATATATTCTAATATTCCTAGCATTTTTTCAGTACAAAAAAACCCACATTATCCCACAATAAGATATGAAATAGAATTATATTTTTTCATCTGGGTATGCTAAAGACAAGTCTATTTAGAAAATCCTGTTGTTTCAAATGTTGTTGAAAATAACATAAAAATACTTTAAGAAAGAATGCAAAATAAAAAAAAATAAATTAGTATTGGGGGTACAAAGAGGTGTACCCTGTGTCTATGAATATAGAAGTAATTCATGAATTGACAATACTGTGAATAAATAATATAACTGATTCCACTTCAAATAATGGATTGATAGAATTGATATCTGAAAATACATAAGAAATCTTATATTGATATAGAATCATTCATTCCAATGAGTTATACATCTAATGGTAATATTAGGGTTATATTCTATCATGAAAGGTGTGTGAGATCTGCTTCAAAAGTGAGAATGGAAAAGGAAAATAATGTGTTTGGAAAGAAGTCTCATGAAAAGACCAGTCAAGAAACATAGAGGAATGCATGTGTTCTGAAGTAGAAAGTGATTGAAAGTGACACAAATGCAAATAATTTTGCTAACTTGTGGATGAAATACATATCCTATGATGTGAATAAACTGAAGAAATAGTAAAGTACCAGTGTTGAATAAAAATGAACGTCAAAATGTACATCATGTCCCATAGTAATCTACTTGGATTGATGTTAAACTTGGTCAGTTACTGTAGAAATATTAGGATTTGTATGCACCATTCACTGATGTTACTTGTCAGTACTAGAAAACAAATATGTATTTCAGGTGGATGAATAATTCTGAGAATAATCTTGTGAAAAGTTTATTATAAATCCACATACATGAATATGAATGAATTTAGGGTGTGTAAAAGAAGACAGAAGTATTTCATATTTTTAAAAATTTGGAGAGTGTATATATATATATATATATATATATATATATATACACACACACACACACACACACACACAAACAAACACATATACACACAGAGACATTGAAATGTAGCAATATATATGCCAATTGAAATTGATGTAGAAATACATATCCTCCAAAGATCCAAAAATATTTAATTTACTGAACATGGATTTGTGTATAATGTTGTTCAACTAGGAAGCTCCCCCTTAGGTTAAATTTTCAGTTCCAACAGCGTTTAGGAGGAGTGATCTCTTCTCATAATTTGTATCTGCCAAGTCAGCCACCTCACAAGAATGTACATTTGATACCAGGTAGGATTCTATATGTGCATATAAAAATGCATGTGCTGAATAGGCTACAGACAAACGGAGACAGGAATTCAAATACTTGTTAAATTTAAAAACACATGGACAACTATGTCAACAAAATATTGATTAGATTTATAACTCCTACACTATATAATGAAAAAGGCAAGTTCAACTATACACCATGCCTCCTCTGAACTTCTTGGATTTCTATTCTGTTTGGGTTATTGTTCTCCATCATATTAGGATTAGTAGTCAGATTCTAGTAGGTTATGGGTTAGTGTCAGGAATTCAGTATTTCGAATGGAAAATTGGAAAATGAATCCAATGTGTATGCAAATATGTGCTACAAAAAAATCTTCCAACTCTCATCCACAACAATGCCTTGAAATTACCTTCACCCCAAATAAGACACAATTAGAAGAGAAGAGGTAGAAAATCTGTGAATATATATCTGTAGTGGAATATGCTCAGGAGTTCACAATTTTGGAGGTTGTAGAGCAGTTTCCAAAAGTAAGGGACAGGGTTAACACTCCACAAACATGGAGCTCTGTTGGCCAAAAGATTTCTTGAGAAACTGCCTCTGAGGGTGGGCACTTGAAATATATGTGTTTGTCAGAAGCTTTAGCTTCCTTTCTAGTGAGACCATCAAAGCTGGGTCTGTATCTATGTGACATGAAGATCTTGGTTTCTTATTTTCCAATGATCCTGAGGCAGCAGTGCTGATTTCTCTCTTTGTATGTAAACTGTGGCCACTGGGGCCTAAGTGTCACCCCATGTGGACTCTGAAGCCATTTGTTCATCCTCCAACTTTTGTGGTGTTTCTTGCTGCTGAACTGGGACATTGGTATTTGCTTCACGAAATACAATGAGTTCAACTGGAACACAGTGCTGGAGGAAGTTCTGTCACGTGTTGTGGGTCACGTTCTGCAGGAGAATGTACCAACCAGGCTTCAATACCAGATAGCTTGTCCCCTTAACCTCAGCAACCTGATTCTTAACATTACCCTGAAACCTCTCCATATACAAGATGCCTTTACATAGAAGGGTCTGCTGGCTGCACCATGTCAGTCACAAGCCATTTGGAAGTCAATAGCAGATCCACATGGTCCCACCACAGATATTTTATCACACACTACTGCTCTAGGTCCACTACTCAGCAGGCTCCAACTTATTGGCATTGCTGTTCTAGATAATTTTTATGAAACTCAGTCAATAAAGGCCCTGGCTAGTATACTCATGATCAGCAACAGACCATTTAAGAGTTCTCCAGTGCCACCTGTTAATGGCCTCCACAGGGCTTTGAAGAACTCATTTGACCCAAAGAATGCCTAATCTCACTTGATGGAGGTCAGGAACCTTACAGAGGAAGGCAAGAGACTTCATCCACAATTACTGATCTTTTTGCCATTTTGGTTTTGAATGCACACATGGGATCTTTCTTTAGATCCATCAGGTGCTGAGAATCTAAGCTATAGCCTCACATAGGACCAAGAGGCTGATTCAGACGCATCCCTTTCCAAAGCAATTAAGCACAGAGCCACAGTTGATGCCCATTTATTTCCATTTGAAAGCTGTTTTCTTCAGGATTCGCAAAGGGATGGCCTGAGGCAAAGACTTTCCTGACATTCAGGGCAACAGAACAATAGCAAAAGGCCCAAAGCAGGGTTTATCCACTGAGACTTTCCTGGACACACTGATATTAGAGTTTTCTGAGATGCTCGCCATTCCCTTCATCTATCTTGTACATGGCCATGTCACTCAGATTGGAGGTGGTACATATCTTGGACACAAAACAATGAGCCTATTCTTGAGAGTGACCAGAATTGAGGAAGAAATCAGGAACTTAGGAAGATTGCAGGTGTTGCCCATCCATAAGGCAAGGGGCAGTTCACTCCTAAATTGGGCAGGATGAATGCTGGGAAGATTTCTACTAGACAGGACACATTGATGCATTCTTTTTTCTAAGGTCTACAACCACGAACACAGTGGGTTACAAAGACATGCAAAAAATCGCCTTGTCAAACGACTTACTAGAAGCAGTCCACTCCAAACCAAACAAACCGCCTTTCCTACCTATTCTCATAAGAAGAGACTAAACCACAAAATCACACACACACGCGCAAACGCACCTCCTTCATTCAAGTAGGTCTGTGACTATCTGGAGTGTCCTCTGACTGGTGGGCCATACTATGTTCCCCCAAAAGGCCTGTCCTGTCTCAGATCTGGTCGCGGTGAACCACTACCTGCTTTCTCAGGAAAGGCCCCTCTTCAGAGCTCTCCTGGCATTTGAAATCCTCATATCAGTAGGTACCAAGGAATACTTCGTCTATCCTTGGTTTTTCCAAACAATGGAGCCCACTGGCACTGGAACTGTGACAAGGTCTTGGTATTCTCTGTCTTCCTGGAGCCCAAGGTCAGGGAGTTTCTTCACCAAGGAAGTGAGGTAGGTCGCTTCATTCAGGAACTGAGTGACTTTACTGCCTTTGCAACCACTTTGTCCTAACAGGTGATTGCAAGGTTCCCATGAGGTGGAGGCTGCCCCTACTTCCCGAGACAGTTTCAACAGTTAGAATGGTATATCAACCATAGGAATCCGGGAACAGCTCTCCACACAGGCCTGGTTTGGTCCCTCTTCTCTACATTAAAAAAAGAGAGGCTGATTCAGACACAATGCTTCATCCTGAGTACGTTGTTTGCCATGGAAGATGACTTTTGCTCTCTCAGGTCCTTCATAGCTGCCTATGTCTTCTCCAGGGATCGTTTCTGCTTAAAACTTTGAGGATCTCAGCATCTGGAAGATCCCCTACATTCCTGTATTGTAAGACCAACTCTGTCGCTGCTCTTCTGTAAAGTTAGATTGAGGGAACAGTGTTTGGTTAGGCTTAATAACAGGTTCGATTTGGATTAAGAATCATTCTGAGCGATGAATAATGGTATTGGGAATGTGTGATATTTACAAGAATATTTAGGTGAAATATAAGTATGAAAACAGAAATCTAGGTAAAATTTGAAGCCCAGAAGGGCATTGGGCCTTTAATTGGAATACTTAGCTTTGACTTACGTTCTGCACAGATGTCTTAAATAAATCCATATACAATGTCATAGGACCTTGTACCTTGGATGATTGAATGTCACGAGAATATCCAGTCAAAAAGCTATAGTCGGTAGGATTAGGAAAAGTGTCGGTAGGTTTAGAAAGAATAGTGATTATAGGTTTTGGAGGAAATGTTTTTAGCAATTGGGTTTCGGTTAGAAAGTGAATTTAAATGTCAGCACATGTGAAGAGTCAGTCAAAATGATAAACTGGGAAAATATTTAGGAAAGCAGAAATCAATAGAGACATTAGGATATCAGGCAAAGTATAAAGTGAGTGATAGGATTACACATTTTCAACAGGCTTGAGGTTGAATATATAATCTTAGGAGGAAACAAATATATAGTCACCAATAGGATTGACATTTGAGAGCGGTAGCAACCTGGACAGGAATACTTTTAGTAATCCATGCTCACTTTTCATTTAGGTTTTGGTACAATCATAACTGTGACCTTTGCATTTTGTTTCCAGAATATTACTGTGATAACATGTACATGTAGATCAGGTGACATGAGTATTTCTTCCACCATTTCTGGGAGCAATATTGTGAAGACGTATAAGTTAGTACTGGGGGTACAAATAGGTGTACCCTGTGTCTATGAATATAGAGATAATGCATGAATAGACCATACTGTGAATAAATAGTATTACTGGTTCCAACTTTGAATAATGGATTGAATTGATAAATGAAAACATAGAGGAAATCTTATATTGATATATATACATTCATTAAAACCAAATATACATCTAATGGTAATATTAGGGTTATGGTTCATCATGAAGAGTGTGTGAGTTTTGCTTCAAAAATGATTAAGGAAATCGAAAAAGAAACCTCATGAAAAGATCAGTCAAGAAATATGGAGTTATACATGTGTTCTGAAGCAGGAAGTGATTGAAAATAAAACAAATGCCTATTAATTTTCGAATTTCTAGATGAAATATATATTTTATGATGTGCATAAACGGAAGAAATTGCAATGTACCAGTGTTGAATAAAAATGAATTTCAAAATACACATCATGTCCCATAGAAATCTATTTGCATTGATGTTAAACTGGGTAAGTTACTGCAGAAATACAAGGATTTGTATGCACCATTCACTGAAGATAGTTCTCAGTACGAGGAAACAAATATGTTTTTCAGGTGTGTGAATATTCCTGGGAATAATCTAGTGAAAAGTTGATTAAAAATCCACATACATGAATATGAATTATTTTAGGGAGTGTATAATAAGACACATATTTCATATTTTGAAAAATCTGGAGAGTATGTATACACACACACACACAAACAGACTTTAAAAAGTAGGAATATATATGCCAATTGAAATTCACCATGAAATATATATCATCCACAGATCAGAAATATTTATTTTACTGAACATGGGTTTTTGTGTAAAGTTGTTCAACCAGGAAGCTCACCCATTGGTTGAATTTTCAGTTCCAGCATCATTTAGGAAGAGTGAACTATTCTAACAATTTGTATCTGCCAAGTGAGCCATCACACAAGAATGTACGTGTGATTCCAGGTAGGATTCTATATGTGCATATAAAATTACATGTGCTGAATAGGCTGCAGAGAAAGGGAGTCAGGTATTCACATATTTGTTAACTTTAGAAATACATGGAGAAATATTTCAACAGAAAATTGACTAGATTTATAACTCCTACCCTATATAATGCAAAAGGCAAGTCCCACTATACAACATGCATCCTCTGAACTGCTTATATTTCTATTCTGTTTGGGTTTTTATTCTCCATCATATTAGGATTAGTAGTCAGAGTCTAGTAATGTAGTGGTTAGTGTCATGGATTCAGTATTTCTAATGGAAATTTGGAAAATGAATCCAATGTGTATGTAAATATATGCTACACAAAAATCTTCCCACTCTCATCCAGAAAAATGCCTTGACATTACCTTCGCACCAAGAAAGACACAATTAGAGGAGAAGAATTAGAAAATGTGTGAATACATATATTCAATGAAAAATCCTCAGAAATTCACAACCTTGGAGGTGGTAGAGGAGTTTCCAAAAGTAAGGGACAGGATAAACACTCCACAAACATGGAGCTCTGCTGGCCTAAAGACTTCTTGAGAAATGCCTCTGAGTTTGGGCACTTGAAATATATGTTGTTTTCAGGAGCTTTAGCTTCTTTCTAGTGAGACCATCAAAGCTGGGTCTGCATCTATGTGACCTGGAGGACATGGCATCTTATTTTTCAATGAACATGAGGCAGCAGTGCTGGTTTCTCTCTTTGCAGGTAAACTGTGGCCACTGGGGGCTAAGTGTCTCCCCGTTTGGACTGTGAAGCAATTTGGTCATGATCCACTTTTCGTTGTGTTTCTTGCTGCTGCACTGGGAGTTTGGTGTTTGCTTCATGAAATACAACGAGTTTATCTGGGACACAGTGCTGGAGGGAGTTCTGTCACGTGTGGTGGGTCAGTGTCTGCAGGAGAATGCACCAACCAGGCTTCTATCCAGATAGCTTTCCCCCTTGACCATAGCAACCTGATTCTGAACATTGCCCTGAAACCTCTGCATATAACAAGATGCCTTTACATAGAAGGGTCTGCTGCCTGCACCATGTCAGTCACAAGGCATTTGGAATCCAATGCTAGATCCTCATGGCCGTACCACTGATGTTTTATCACACACCTGCCCACCACTGCTCTAGGTCCACTTCTCAGCAGACTCCAACTTACTGGCATCTGTGTTCTACACCATGTTAAAGAAACCCAGTCAATCTAGGCACTCTCTGGTATACTCATGATCAGCAACAGGACATCCAAAGGTTCTCCAGTGCCACCTGGTCATGGTAATTTTAAAAATTTCATGATATTTATGTAACCATTTTCAAGGATGAAGTTGGAGGCATTGTGGGTTTCAATTATTCAGAAACCATTAAATGGTGAGGAATCTCATTTTAATGAAAGCTCTGGAGAACTCTCACAGGCAAGGCTTTCCAAATAGTGGCCAAAACGTCACTTGAAGCCAGGCCCATTGAGGTCTAAAATGTGAGGTCCATGTGTGTTTTGACTCTCAATTGTGGCTGCCATGTCTTTCAGAATAAAATTATGTGATTCTCTGGCTGAGAGTCCCAGTGAACTGTGGAAAGTCCCCCTGGGACTAGATCACAGCTTCCAATGGCGACTCTCATGCGTTGCCTCCGAAAATCTTAACACAATTCATGGCAATTCTTCTCTGAGGTCAGTTCAAGAACTGAGTCTCTAAGGGGAATCACACCAGAATTCAACCCAGGTTGAACCAGTAATCTCTCACAATTAAAACCTAAACACTCCCACATGACCCTCATCTTCTTCCATATAGACACTCATCATAACCTCTGGCTGGAGGTTTCCATGAGGGCACAGCCCAAGACAGTGTCCAAAATAAGCTTCCTTGTCCCTAATTTGCCTAAAGTCACGTTTGCCTGGACACCCTTCCTATGAACCAGGAGTGATCAAATAGGCCTGACATTTATACTGCTCCGCTTCTCCAATTTGAGGCCTACTGCCTGAGGGGTTTAAATTCTTTTTGGGAATTGGACGCATGAGAAACCACAAGAACTATGGGCAAGCCACTGCAGAGCTTTGAAGAACCCATTTGACACAAAGGATCCCTATTCTTCCTTGATGGAAGTAAGTGCCCTACCAGAGGAAGGCAAGAGACTTCATTCACAATGACTCTACTTTTAGCCATTTTGGTTTTGGATGCACATATGGAATCTTTCTTTAGATCCATAAGGTGCATAGAATCTAAGCCACAGCCTCACACAGGGCCAAGAGGCTGATTCAGACACATCCCTTTCCAAAGCAATTAAGCAAAGAGCCACAGGAGATGCACATTTATTTCCAATTGAAAAGTCTTTTGTTAAGGCTTCCAAAAGTTTTGGCCTGAGGAAAACACCTTCCAGACATTCAGGGCAACAGAAAAATATGTATGCATAAGGCCCAAAGCAGGGTTTCTCCACTGAGATATGCCTGGTCACACTGCTATCTGAGTTTTCTGAGATGCTCGGCCATTCCATTCAGCTATCCAGTACATGGCCATTTCACAGACCTTGGAGGTGGTACATATCTTGGACACACAACCATGAGTCTATTCTTGAGAGTGACCAGAATTGAGTAAGAAATCAGGAACTTAGGAAGATTGCAGGTGTTGCCCATCCATAAGGCAAGCCGCAGTCCATTCATAAATTGGGCAGGATGAATGCTGGGAAGCTTTCTACTAGACAGGACACATCCATTGATGCATTCTCTTTTCTAATGTCTACAACCACTAACACAGTGGGATACACAGACATAGAAAAACTCGCATTGTCAAAGGACTTAGAAGAATCAGATAATTCCAAACCAAACAAACCTCCTTTCCTACCTATTCTGAGAACATGAGACAAAACCACAAAACCCACCCGAACTCACAAATTCAACTTCTTCCCCCAAGTAGGTCTGTGACTATCCGGAATGTCCTCTGACTTGTGGGCCATACTGTGTTCTCCCGAAGTGGCCTGTCCTGCCTCAGATCTGGTCACCTTGGCCAACTCTGTGAAGTTGTCAGGAGCCAGTGTTGAGCCACTACCTGCTTTCTCAGGAAAGGCCCCTCTTCAGAGCACTCCTGGCATTTGGCCATCCTCACATCAGTAGGTACCAAGAATGACTGACGCTGTCCTTGGTAAATCCAACAAGTGAGCCCACTGGAACTGTGACTGGGACTGGCTCTGGGTGCCTGGCTACTTGGGTCACAAGTTCAGAGAGTTCCATCACCAAGGAAGTTAGGAAGGTCATTTCTTCGGGAACTGAATGAGGTCACTGCCGTGGCAACCACTTTGTCCTAACACTTGCTTCCAAGGGTCCCATGAGATGGAGGCTGCCCCTAATTCCTGAGACACTTTCAAAAGTTAGAATGGTATACCAACCATAGGTACCCAGGAACAGCTCTCCACACAGGCCCGGTTTGCTCCATCTCCTCTACGTTAAGGATAGAGAGTCTGATTCAGACTCAACCCTTCATCCTGACCAGGTTGTTTTCCATGGAAGATTACTTTTGCTCTCTCCGGTCCTTCATAGCTGCGTACATCTTTTCCAGAGATAATTTCTGCATTGACCTTTGAGATTTTCAGCAGGTTGAAGATCCCCTACATTCCTGTATTGTAAGAACAAATCTGTCCCTGCTCTTCTGAATACTTAAATTGATGGAACAATGTATGGTTAGTGTTATTAACATATTCAATTAAAACCAAAACACTACCACATGGCTCTTATATTCTTCCATATAGACACTCATCATTACCTCTGGCTGGAGGTTTCCACAAGGGGCGAAGCCCAAGACAGTGTCCAAAATAAGTTCCCTTGCCCCTCATTTGCCTAAAGTCTGGGTTTCCTGGACACCCTTCCTGTGAACCAGGATTGATCAAATAGGCCTGCCATTAATAATGCTCTTTTTCTCCTTTTTGAGGCCTACTGAACGTGAGGTATAGATTCTTTATGTGATTTGGAGTCATGTGAAACCCAAGCACCTTTTCTCGTCTTTGAAGAACTCATTAGACCCAAAGGATCCCTATTCGTACTTGATGGAGGTGAGGAGCCTAACAGAGGAAGCAAGAGATTTCATCCACAATGTCTGATCTTTTTGCCATTTTGGTTTTGGATGCACACATGGGATCTTTCTTTATATCCATCAGGTGCTGAGATTGTAAGCCACAGCCTCACACAGAGCCGAGAGGATGATTTAGACACATCCTTTTCTAACGCAATTAATCTAAGAGCCACGGGTGATGCTCATTCATTTCCATTTGAAAGCAGTTTCTTCAGGCTTCACAAACTGGTGGTCTGAGGCAAAGACCTACCTGACATTCAGGTCAACAGAACAGTAGGTAAGCAAAAGGCACAAAGCAGGGTTTCTCTACTGAGACTTTACTGGTCACACTGATATCTGAGTTTTCTGAGATCCTCCCCATTCATTTCAGGTATCCAGTAAATGGCCATGTCACAGAGCTCGGAGGTGGTACATATCTTGGACAAAAAAAAATGAGCCTATTCTGGAGAATGGCCAGAATTCAGGAAGAAAACAGGAACTAAGGAAAATAGTAGGTGTTGCCCATCGATAAGGCAAGCAACAGTCCATTCATAAATTGGGCAGGATGTGTGCTGGAATGCTTTCTACTTGTCAGGACACATGCATTGATGCATTCACTTTTCTCATATCTTCAACCACCGACAAAGTGGGATACACAGACATAGAATCACTCACCATGTCAAATGACATATTAAAAACAGTCCACTCCAAACCAAACAAACTGCCTTTCCTACCTATTCTCAGAACATGAGACAAAACCATAAACTCACATCTACACCCTCAAAGGCATATCGTTTACCCACATAGGTCTGTGAGTAACCAGAGTGTCCTCAGACTGATAGGCCATACTATGTTCCCCCGAAATGGCCTGTCCTGTCTCAGATCTGGTCTCCTTTACCAACTCTCTAAAGTTTTCAGGAGCCATCGGTGAGTCACTACCTGCTTTCTCAGGAAAGGCCCCTCTTCAGAGCTTTCCTGGCATTTAGTGATCCACAAGAAAGACTGACTCTGTCCTTGGTAAATCCAAACAAGTGAACCCACTGGGAAAGGGACTGGGACTGGCTCTTGGTGCCTGGCTTCCTGGATCCCAAGTTCAGAGGGTTCCATCACCAAGGAAGTGAGGTAGGTCACTTCCTTCAGGAACTGAATGAGGTCACTGCCTTGGCAACCACTTTGTTCTAACATTTGCTTCCAATGGCTCCATGACATGGAGGCTGCCCCTACTTCCTGTGTCACATTCACAAGTTAGAATGGTATACCAACCATAGGCACCCGGGAACAGTCAGAGTCTACTAGGGTATGGCTTACTGTCAGGAATTCAGTATTTCAAATAGAAAATAGGAAAATGAATCTAATGTGTATACAAATATATGCTAGACAAAAATCTTCCCACTGTCCTCCACAACAATGCCTTGATATTTCCTTCACCACAAGTAAGACACAATTAGTGGAGAATAGTTTGAAAATCTGTGAATATATATCTGGAAAAAAAATGAATGGAGTTCACAACCTTGGAGGTGGTAGAGGAATTTCCAAATGTAAAAGAAAGGATAAACACTCCACAAACATGGAGCTCTGGTGGCCTAATAAATTTTTGAGAAACTGCCTCTGAGTTTGGGCCCTTGAAATATTTGTTGTTGTCAGGAGCTTTAGCTTCCTTTGTAGTGAGACCATCAAATCTGGGTCAGCATCTATGTGACCTGGATGACATGGTTCCTTATTTTCTATTGAACATGAGGCAGCAGTTCTGAATTCTCTCTTTCTAGGTAAACTGAGGCCACTGGGGTCTAAGTGTCTAACCGTGTGGTCTGTGAAGCCATTTGGTCATACTCGAATTTTTGTGGTGTTATTTACTGCAGTACTCTGAGTTTGGTATTGGCTTCATGAAGTACAAGGAGATAAACTGGGACACAGTCCTAGAGGGAGTACTCTCATGTGTGGTGAGTGAGGGTCTGCAGGAGAATGCACCAACCAGGCTTCTATCCCAAAAAGCTTGCACCCATGTCCATAGCAACCTGATTCTGAACATTGCCATGAAACCTCTCCATATAACAAGATCCCTTTATTTGTAAGGGTCTGCTGGCTGCACCATGTCAGTCACAATCCATTTGGAAGCCAAGGGAAGATCCATGTGGCCCCATGACAGATGTTTTATCATACACCTGCCAACCACTGCTCTAGGCCCACTACTCAGCAGGTTCCAACTTTCTGGCATCTCTGTTCTACAACATTTTCATGAAACTCAGTCAATCAGGGCACTGTCTGGTATACTCGTGATCAGCAACAGACATCCAAAGATTTTCTAGTGCCACCTGTTCATAGGAATATCAAAAATTTTATGGTGTTTATCTAGCCAATTTTCAAGGATGAAGTTGGAGGCACTGTGGGTTTCAATTCATTCAGGAACCATGAAATAGTGAGGAAGCTCATTTCAATGAAAGCTCGGGACAACTCTCACAGGCAAGGCTTCCCAAGGAGTGGCCAAAAGGTCACATGAAGCCAGGCCCATTGAGGTTTACAATTGAGGTCCATGTGTGTTTTGACTCTCAACTATGACTGCTAAGTCTTTCTGAATAAAGTCATGTGATATCCTGGCTGAGAATCCCAGTGCTCTTTGGAAAGCCAACCTGGGCCTAGATCTCAGTCTCCAAGGGCAACTCTCATGTGTGGCCTCCTAAATTCCAAACACAATTCATGCCAATACATCGCTGAGATCTGTTCCAGAACTCAGTCTCTAAAGGGAATCACACAAGAGTTAAAGCCCAGGTTGACCCTGGAATCTTTTCCAACCGTAACACAAATGACCACAATTAAACCAAAACACTCCAACATGGCCCTCATCTTCTTCCATATAGACAGTCATAATAAACTCTGGTTGGAGGTTTCCATGAGGGGCGCAGCCCAAGACAGTGTTCAAAATAAGCTCACTTGCCACTCATTTGCCTAAAGTCAGGGTGACATGGAAATCCTTCCTGTGAACGAGGGGTGATCAAATAGGCCTGCCATTAATAGTGCTCTACTTCTCCAATTTGAGGCCTACTCTCTGTGGGGTATAGATTCTTTATGAGAATTGGGGTCATGAGAAAACCCAAGCACCTATGGGCTACCCTCTGAAGGGATTTGAAGAACCCATTTGAGTGAACCAAGGAGTTGGATCAAAAGACTTTAGATATAGGGTTTTGGTTAGAGAGTGAATGTAAATTTCAGCATATGTGAAGAGTCAGCCACAGTGATGAACTGGGGAAAATGTGTAGGGAAGCAGATATCAATAGAGATATTAGGAAATCAGGCAAAGTACAAAGAGAGTGATAGGATAAGACATTTTTAACAGGGTTGAGTTTGAATATACAATCTTAGGAAGAAACAAATATGTAGTCACCAATAGGAATGATATTCGAGATCATTAGTGAATCAGGACATGGATGTTGTTAGTAATACATGCTCACTTTCAATATAGGCTTTGGTAAAATCATAAGTGTGACACTTGCATTTTTTGTCAGGAATATTACTGTGATGAAATGCATATGTATATCAGGTGACTAGAATATTTCTTCCACCATTTTTGAAAGCAATATTTTAAAGGCTTATAAATTAGTATTGGGGATACAAATAGGTATACCCTGGGTCTATGAATATAGAGATGATTCTTTAATAGACCATACTGTGAATAAATAATATAACTGGTTCAAAATTTAAATAATGGATTGAATTGATATCTGAAAATATACAAGAAATCTTACATTGATATACATACATTCATTCCGAACAGTTATACATCTAATGATAATATTAGTGTTACGGTTTATTATGAAGAGTGTGTGAGTTTTGTTTCAAAAGTGATTATGGAAATCGAAAATAATGTGTTTGGAAAGAATCTCATGAAAAGAACAGTCAAGAAACATGGAGGAATACATGTCTTCTCAAGTAGGAAGTGATTGAAATTGAACCAAATGCCTATAAATTTGTAAAATTGTGGATGAAATGATATATCCTATATTGCCCATAAACTGCAGAAATAGTAATGTACCAGTGTTGAATAAAAATGAACTTCAAAATACACATCATGTCCCATAGGTGTCTACTTGCATTGATGTTAAACTGGGTGAGTCACTGTAGAAATATTAGGATTTCTTAGCACCATTCCCTGAAGTTAGTTTTCAGTACTAGGAAACAAATATGTATTTCAGTGGATGTATATTTCTAAGAATAATCTTGTGAAAAATTGATTATATATCCCCATACAGGAACATGAATGAATTTAGGCAGTGTATAGTAAGACACTTATATTTCATATTTTGAAAATCTGGAGACTATATATATATATATATAGACACAAACACACACACATTATAATGTAGCAATATATATGCCAATTGAAATTCATCATGAAAAATAACTCATCTGCATATCAAAAAATATTCATTATACTGAACATGGATTATGTATAATGTTGTTCATCTAGGAAGGTCACCCATGGGTTGAATTTTTAGTTCCAACAGCCTTTAGGAGAAGTGATCTCTTCTCACAATTTGTATCTGCCAAGTCAGCCGCCTCACAAGAATGTACGTGTAAAACCAGGTAGGATTCTATTTTTGCATATAAAAATACATGTGCTTAATAGGCTAAAGAGAAAGAGAGACAGAAATTCACATATTTCTTAACTTTAAAAACACATGGAGAATTATTTCAACAAATAATTGACTAGATTTATAACTCCTACCTTATATCATGCAAAAGGCAAGTACAACTACACACCATGCCTCTTCTGAACTGCTTGTATTTCTATTCTGTTTTGGTTATTTTTCTCATCATATTAGTATTAGTAGTCAGAGTCTATAAGGGTATGGGCTAGTGTCAAGGATTCAGTATTTTGAATGAAAAATTGAAAAATGAATCCAATGTGTATGCAAATATGTGCTACAAAAAAATCTTCCTTCTCTCATATAGAAGAATGACTTGACATTACCATTGCCCCAAGTAAGTCACAATTAGAGGAGAAGAGTTAGAAAATCTGTAAATATATATCTGCAACGAAAATGCTCAGGAGTGCACAACCTTGGAGGTGGTAGAGGAGTTTCCAAAAGTAAGTGACATGGGAAATACTCCACAGACATGAAGATCTGCTGGCCTAAACACTTCTTGAGAAACTGCCTTTGAGGTTGGGCACTTGAAATATATGTTGTTTTCAGGAGCTTTCGCTTCCTTTATAGTGAGACCATCTAAGCTGGGTCTGCATCTATGTGACCTGGAGGACATGGCATCTTATTTTCCAATGAACATGAGGCAGCAATGCTGAATTCTCTCGTTGTAGGTAAACTATTGCCACTGGGGGCTAAGTGTCTCCCCGTGTGGACTGTGAAACCATTTGGTCATCTTCCACTTTTCGTGGTGTTTCTTGCTGCTGCACTGGTAGTTTGGTATTGGCATCACGAAATACAAGGAGTTCAACTGGGACACAGTGCTGGAGGGAGTTCTGTCACGTGTGGTACGTGTACCCTGGTCTACAGTAGAATGCACCAACCAGGCTTCTATCCCACATAGCTTGCCCCCTTGATCATAGCAACCTGATTCTAAACATTACTCTGAAACTTCTCCATATAACAAGATGCCTTTATATACAATGGTCTGATGGCTGCACCATGTCTGTCTCAAGACAATTGAAAGTCAATGGCAGATCCACATGGCCCCACCACAGATGTTTTATCACACACCTTCCCACCACTGCTCTAGGCCCACTACTCTGCAGTCTCCAACTTTCTGGCATCTCTGTTCTAAACATTTTCATGAAGCCCAGTCAATCAAGGCACTGTCTGGTATACTCATGATCAGCAAAAGTACATCAAAAGGTTCTCCAGTGCCATCTGGTCATGAAAATTTCTAAACATTCATGGTATTGATCTAGACAAATTTCAAGGATGAAGGTGGAGGCACTGTGGGTTTCAATTCATTCAGGGACCATTAAATGTTGAGGAAGCTCATTTCAATGAAAGATCTGGAGAACACTCACAGGCAAGGCTTCCCAAAGAGTGGCCAAAAGGTCACATGAAGCCAGGCCCATTGAGGTCTACAATGTGAGGTCCATGTGTGTTTTGACTCTCAACTATGGGTGCCAAGTCTTTCAGATTAAATCATGTGATATCCTTGCTGAGATTCTCAGTACTCTTGGGAAAGCCACCCTGGGCCTAGATCTCAGTTTCAAAGGGCGACTCTCATGTGTGGCCTCCTGAAATCGCAACACAATTCATGGCAATACTTATCTGAGGTCAGTTCCAGAACTCATTCTCTAAGGGGAATCACACCAGTGTTCAAGCCCAGTTGGACCCAGTCATCTCTTCCATCTGCCACACAAATGACCACAATTAAAACCAAAACACTCCCACATTGTCCTCATCTTCTTCCACATAGACACTCCTCATAACCTCTGGCTGGAGTTTTTCATGAGGGGCACAGCCCAAGACAGTGGCCCAAATAAGCTTTCTTGCCCCTCATTTGCCTAAAGTCAGGGTGGCCTGGACACCCTTCCTGTGAACCAGGAGTGATTAAATAGGCCTGCCATTAATACTGCTCCACTTCTCCACTTTGAGGCCTTCTTACTGTGGGGTTTAGTTTCTTCTTTTTAAAAAAAAAATTGAAATTTAATTGGAAAGTTAAAAAAAAATTGTATTGCAGAATATTAAATTTCTTATGCAAAAGCCTTTATCTTGTTTGTGAGGGAAACCTTGATGCCTTGCCAATCTGGTTATATGGAGACACTGAAAATTTTCTGTTACATACTACATGGATGAATGGCTACAGCACATCGTTTTTTCAAACTGAAAGGCAGATAACAGCAAGTAAGATAACAAATAAAAGCCAATTTTATTAAAAAATAAAGTTGTAAAATGTCTCAAATATTGGAAATTAAATTCCTTTTTTTTTCTTTTTTTTGGTTGTTCAAAAGCTCATGCTATATCATCTTTCATACATTTGACTCATTTGGGTTATGAACTCCCATTTTTACCCCAATACAAATCATAGAATCACATCAGTTACACACTCACGTTTTTACATAATGGCATATTAGTGATTGTTGTATTCTTCTACCTTTCCTATCCCCTACTATCCCCCTCCCCTCCCCAACCATCTACCCTCTATACCTCATCTGCTATTGTTCAATTCTCTCCCTTGTTTCCCCCCCTTTCCCCTCACAACCTCTTATATGGAATTTTGTGTAACATTAAGTGTCTCCTACCATTTCCATATGCTTTCCATTCTCTCTCCCTTACTCTCCCCCCACTCATCTCCATTTAGTGTTAATATTTTCCTCATGCTCTTCTTCCCTGTTCTGTTCTTATTTGCTCTCTTTATATCAAAGAAAACATTTGGCATTTGTTTTTTAAGGATTGGCTAGCTTTGCTTAGCATTATATGTTCTAATGCCATCCATTTCCCTTCAAATTCAATGATTTTTGTCATTTTTTAATGCTGCATAATACTCCATTGTGTATAGATGCCCCTTTTTTATCCATTCGCCTATGGAAGGTCATCTAGTTTGGTTCCACAGTTTAGCTATTATGAATTGTGCCGCTATGATCAGTGATGTGGCAGTATCCCTATAGTGCGCTCTTTTAAGATCCTCAGGGAATAGTCCGAGAAGTGAGATAGCTGGGTCAAATGGTGGATCCTTTCCCTGCTTTCCCAGGTATCTCCATACTGCTTTCCAAATTGGCCTCAACATTTTCCAGTCCCACCAGCAGTGTACAAGTGTACCCTTTTCCCCACATCCTCGCCAACACTTATTGTTGTTTGATTTCATAATGGCTGCCAATCTTACTGGAGTGAGATGGTATCTTAGGGTGGTTTTGACTTGAATTTCCCTAACTGCTAGAGATGGTGGGCATTTTTTCATGTTCTTGTTGATGGATTGTATGTCCTCCTCTGTGAAGTTTCTGTTCAGGTCCTTGGCCCATTTGTGGATTGGTTTATTTGTTATCTTATTGTTTAATTTTTGAGTTCTTTGTATATTCTAGATATTAGGGCTCAATCTGAAGTGTGAGGGGTAAAAATTTGTTCCCAAGATGTAGGCTCTCTATTTACCTCTCTTATTGTTTCTCTTGTTTCGAAAAAAACTTTTTAGTTTAAATAAGTCCCATTTGTTGATTCTTGTTATTAACTCTTGTGCTATGGCTGTCCTATTAAGGAATTTGGAGCCCAACCCCACAGTATGTACATCGTAGCCAAATTTTTCTTCTATTAGATGCAGTGTCTCTGATTTTATATCTTGCTCCTTCATCCATTTAGAGTTAACTTTTGCATGGCGAGAGAAAGGGATTCATTTTCATTTTGTTGCATATGGATTTCCAATTTTCCCTGGACCACTTGTTGAAGATGCTATCCTTCCTCCATTGCATGCTTTTCGGCCCTTTTTCAAATATAAGAAAGTTGTACTTTTGTGGATTGGTTTCTGTGTCCTCTATTCTGTACCATTGGTCCAGCTGACTTTTGTGATACCAGTACCACGCTGTTTTTGTTACTATTGCTTTGTAGTACAGTTTGAACTCTGTTATCGCTATACATCCTGATTCACACTTCCTGCTTAGAATTGCTATTGCTATTCTGTGTCTATTGTTTTTCCATATGAAATTCATGATTGCTTTATATATTTCTACAAGAAATGCCATTGGGATTTTGATTGGCATTGCATTAAACCTGTAGAGAACTTTGAGTAATATCGCAATTTTGATGATGTTAGTTCTGCCTATACATGAACAGGGTACATTTTTCCATCTTCTAACATCTTCTTCTATCTCTTTCTTTAGAGTTATGTAACTTTCATTGTATAAATCTTTCACCTCTTTTTTTAGGTTGATTCCCAAGTATCTTATTTTCTATGAGGATATTGTGAATGGAGTGGTTTTCCTCATTTCAATTTCAGAAGTTTTGTTGCTGATATACAGGAATGCCTTTGATTTTTTCTTGTTGATTTTATATACTGGCACTTTGCTGAATTCATTTATTAACTCTAGCAGTTTCTTTGCATACCCTTTAGGGTTTGTTAAATATATTATCATGTCATCCTCAAATAGCGAATATTTAAGTTCTTCTTTTTCTATTTTTATGCCTTTAATTTCTTTTGTCTGTCTAATTGCTCTGGCTAGTATTTCAAGAACTAAACTGAATAGAAGTGGTGATAGAGGGCATCTCTGTCTTGTTCCAGATTTTAGAGGGAATGCCTTCAGTTTTTCTCCATTTAGGATGATGCTAGCCTGAGGTTTAGCATATATAGCTTTTACCATGTTGAGGTAAGTTCTTGTTATCCCTAATTTTTATAGTGTTTTGAACATAAAGGAATGTTGTACTTTGTCAAACGCTTTATCTACATCTATCGAGATGATCATATGGTTTTTGTCTTTAAGTCTATTGATGTGGTGGATTACATTTATTGATTTCCATAAATTGATCCAGGCTTGCATCCCAGGGATGAATCCTACTTGATCATGAAGCACAATTATTTTGATATGCTTTTGTATTCAATTCACCATGATTTTATTGAGAATTTTTGCATCCAAGTTTATTAGAGGTATTGGTCTGTAGTTTTCTTTCTTTGAAGTGTCTTTGTCTGGTTTTGGAATCAGGGTGATGTTGGCCTCATAGAATGAATTTGGAGGAACTCCTTCTTTTTCTATTTTTTGAAATTGCTTGAAAAGTATTGGTATTAATTCTTCTTTGAGGGTTTTGTAGAACTCCACTGTATACCTATCCGGTCCAGGGCTCTTTTTGGTTGGTTGTCTTTTGATGGTTTCTTATTTTTCTTCCTTTGTTATTGGTCTATTTAAATTGTGTGTGTCTTCCTGACTCAATCTGGGCAGATCATATGACTTAAGAAATTTATCGATATCTTCTTTATCTTCTATTTTATTGGAATATAGGGTTTCAAAATACTTTCTAATTATCTTCTGTGTTTCTGTAGTGTGTGTTGTGATATTTCCATCTTTATTCCATATGTTAGTAATTTGAGTTCTCTCTCTTCTTCTCTTCGTTAGCATGGCTAAGGGCCTGTCGAACATATTTATTTTTTCAAAGAATCAACTCTTATTTATTTCAATTTTTACAATGTAGATTTTTTGTTTCAATTTCATTGATTTCTCCTCTAATTTCAATTATTTCTTGTCTTCTACTACATTTGATGTTCTTTTGCTCTTCCTTTTCTAGGTTTTTGAGGTGTAGTGTGAGTTCATTTATTTGTTGTTGTTTTTTTCTTTTTTTGAGGAAAGAATTACAAGAAATGAATTTCCCTCTTAAAACGGCTTTCATTGTGTCCCATACAAACCGGTATGTTGTGTCTCTATTGTCATTTGTCTCTAAGAATTTTTTTATCTCCTCCTTTATGTCTTCTGTAACCCACTGATCATTCAGTAACATATTGTGCATTTTCCATGTGATGTAGAATTTTTCCTTCCTTTTTTTTTTCATTGATTTAAAGTTTCAATCCATTATGATCAGATATGGTGCATGGTATTATCTCCATACCTTTATATTTACTAAGAGTTTCCCTATTGCATAATATATGGTCTCTATTGGAGTAGGATCAATGTGCTGCTGAGAAGAACGTGTATCCACTTGATGATGGTTGATATATTTTATATATGTTGGTTACGTCTAGGTTATTGATTGTGCTATTGAGTTCTATAGTATCTTTATTCAGCTTTTGTCTGGAGGAAGGCAAGAGACTTCATCCACTATGACTGCCCTTTTTGCCATTTTAGTTTTGGATGCACACATGGGATCTTTCTTTAGATCCATCAGGTGCTGAGAATCTAAGCCACAGGCTCACACAGGGCCAAGATGCAGATTCAGAAACATCCCTTTCCAAAGCAATTAAGCAAAGAGCCACAGGTGATGCACATTTATTTCCATTTGAAAACTGTTTTCTTCAGTCTTCACAAAGGGGTTGCCGGAGGCAAAGACCTTCCTGACATTCAGGGCAACAGACAGGGAAGCAAAAGGCCCAAAGCAGGGTTTCTTCACTGAGACTTTCTTGGTCACACTGATATCTGAGTTTTCTGAGATACTCGCCTTTCCCTTCAGCTATCCAGTACATTGCCATGTCACAGTGCTTGGGGTGGTACATATCTTGGACACAAAACCATGAGCGTATTCTACAGAGTGGCCAGAATTCAGGAAGAAAACAGGAACTTAGGAAGATGGCGAGTGTTGCCCATTTATAAGGCAAGCTGCAGTTCATTCATAAATTGCACAGGATGAATGCTGGGAAGCTTTCTAGTAGACTGGACAAATCCCTTGATGCATTTTCTTTTCTAATGTCTACAACCACGGACACAATGGGATATATAGACACAGAAACACTCGCCTTGTCAAATGACTTACTAGAAACAGTCCACTCCAAAACTAACAAACCACCTTTCCTACCTATTCTGAGAACAGGAGACAAAACAACAAACCCACAACCACACCCACAAAGACACCTCCTTCCCCCAGTAGGTCTCTGACTATCCAGAGTGTCCTCTGACTGGTGGGCCATGATATATTCCCCCATATTGGGGTGTCCTGTCTCTGATATGGTCTCCGTGGCCAACTCTGTGATGCTGTCAGAAGCCAGCGATGAGCCACTACCTGCTTTCTCAGGAAAGGCCCCTCTTCAGATCTTCCTGGCATTTGGCCAACCTCACATCAGTATGTACCAAGAAAGACTGACTCTGTCCTTGGTAAATCCAAACAAGTTTGACCACTGGGACTTGCACTGGGACTGGCTTTGGGTGCCTGGATTCCTGGATCCCATGTTCAGAGAGTTTCATCACCAAGGAAGTAAGTTGAGTTCATTTCCTTCAGGAACTGAATGAGGTCACTACCCTGGCAACCACATTTTCCTAACAGTTCCTTCCGAGGGTCCCATCAGATGGAGGCTGCACCTACTTGCTCTGACATTTTCACAAGTTAGAATGGTATATCAACCGTAGGCACCCGGGATCAACTCTCCACACAGGCCTGGTTTGGTCCATCTTCACTACATTAAGAAAAGAGAGGCTGATTCAGACACATCCTTTCATCATGACCAGGATGTTTTCCATGTAAGATGACTTTTGCTCTCTCAGGTCCCTCATAGCTGCCTACATCTTCTCCAGGGATTATTTCTGCATGGACTTTTGATGTTGTCAGCTGGTGGAAGATCCCCTACCTTCCTGTATTGTAAGACCAACTCTGTTCCTGCTCTTCTGTAAATGAGATTGAGGGAACAGTGTATGGTTAGGGTTAATAGCATGTTCGATTTGGGTTAGGAATAATTATGCTGGATGAATAATGGTATTGGGAACCTGTGTTATTTATAAGAATATAGACGTGAAATATATGTATGAGAACAGAGATCTAGGAAAGATTTGAAGCCCAGATAGGAATTGAAACCACGATTGGTATACTTAGCTTGAATTATGTTCTGCACCGAGGTCTCAGATAAATTGATATACAATGGCATAGGACCGTGTACCTCGGATGTTTGAATGTAGAAGAGAACATGCAGTCAAAAAGGGATAGTCTGTAGGATTAGGAAGATAGTCAGTAGGTTTAGGAAGAATAGTGAGTATAGGAGTTGGACCAAAAGTTCTTTAGCAATAGGGTTTCAGATAGAGAGTGAATGTAAATGTCAGCACATTTGAAGTTACAGTCACAATGATGAACTGGGGACAATATGTAGAAAAGCAGATATCAATAGGGACATTAAGAAATCAGGCATAGTATAAAGTGAGTGATAGGATTAGATATTTTCAAAAGGCTTGAGGTTGAATATATAATCTTAGGAAAAAAAACAAATATGTAGTAACAAAGAGGATTGACATTTGAGAGCATTACTCAACCTGGACAGATGTTTTTAATAATCCATGCTCACTTTCCATTTAGGCTTTGGTACAATCATAAGTGTGACCTTTGCATTTTGTGTCCAGAATACTACTGTGATAAATGTATATGTAGATCAGGTGACATGAGTCTTTCTTCCACCATTATGGGGAGCAATATCCTGAAAACTTATAAATTAGTACTGGGGATACGAAAAGGTGTACCCTGTGTTGATGATTATTCAGATGATGCATGAATAGACCATATTGTGAATAAAGTATATAACTGGTTCCAACTTTAAATAATGGATTGAATTTGCATCTGAAAAAAATATATGAAATCTTATATTGATATACATAAATTCATTCCAACCTGTTACATATCTAATGGTAATATTAGGGTTACAGTTTATCATGAAGAGTGAGTTTTGCTTGAACAATGATAATGGAATCGAAAATAATGTGTTTAGAATGAAGTCAAGTGAAAAGAACAGTAGAGAAATATGGAGGAATACATGTGTTCTGAAATAGTAAGTAATTGAAAGTGAACCAAATGCCTATAAATTTGTGAAGTTGTGAATGAAAAAAATATATCCTATGTTGTACATAAACTGAAGAAATTTTAATGTACCAGTGTTTAATAAAAATGAACTTCAAAATACACATCATGTCCCATAGAAATCTATTTGCATTGATGTTAAACTGGGTCAGTTACAGTAGAAATATTAGGATTTGTAAGCACCATTCACTGAACTTAGTTTTCAGTAGTAGGAAACCAATATGTATTTCAGGTGGTTGAGTATTTCTTAGAATAATCTTGTGTAAAGTTGATTATACACCCAAATACATGAATACGAATGAATTTAGGGAGTGTATAATAAGATACATATAATTCATATTTTGGAAATTCTGGAGAATATATACACACAAATACACACACAAACACACACACACAAATTAATATGTAGAAATATATATGCCAATTGAAATTCATCATAAAATATAATTCATCCACATATCCAAAAATATTCATTTTACTTAACATGGATTTATGTATAATGTTTTTTACTAGGAAGCTCACCCATAGGTTGAATTTTCAGTTCAATCAGTATTTAGGGGGAGTCATCTCTTTTCACAATTTTTATATTCCAATGTCAGTGAGCTCACAAGAATGTACGTGGGATACCAGGTAGGATAGTATATGTGCATAAAAAATACATGTGCTGAATAGGATACAGAGAAAGGGAGACAGGAATTTACATATGTGATAACTTTAAAAACTCATGAAGAAATATTATAATAAAAAGTTGACTAGATTTAAAACACATACTCTTGATAAAGCAGAAGGCAAATACAAGTATACACCATGCTTCCTATGAAAGGACTGTATTTCTATTCAGTTAGGTTTCTTTTTCTCCATCATATTAGGATTAGTAGTCAGATTCTAGTAGGGTATGGGTTGGTGTCAGGGATTCAGTATTTCAAATGGAAAATAGAAAAATTAATCTAATGTGTATGCAAACATGTACTACAGGAACAATTTCCCACTCTCTTCCAGAACAATGGCTTGACATAACCATCACTCCAAGTAAGACACAATTAGAGGAGAGGAGTTAGAAAATCTGTGAATACATATGAGAAATGTAAAATGCTCAGAAGTTCACAACACTGGAAGTAGAAGAACAGTTTCCAAAAGTAAGGGAGAGGGTAAACACTTCACAAACATGGAGCTCTGCTGGCCTAAAGACTTCTTGAGAAACTTCCTCTGTGGTTGGGCACATGAAATATTTGTAATTGTCAGGAAATTTAGTTTCGTTTGTAGTGACACCATGAAATCTGGGTCTGCATCTATGTGACCTGGAGGACATGGTTCCTTATTTTCTAATGAAAATGAGGCAGCAGTTCTGAATTCTCTCTTTGTAGGTAAACTGTGGCCACTGGGAGCTAAGTGTCTTCCCGTGTGGTCTGTGAAGCCATTTGGTCATGCTCCAATTTTCAGGGTGTTTCTTACTCCTGAACTGGGAGTTTCGTATTAGATTCATGAAATACAAGGAGTTCAACTGCGACACAATGATAGAGGGAGTTCTGTCACGTGTGGTTTGTCATGGTCGACAAGAGAATGTACGAACCAGGCTTTAATCCCACATAGCTTTCCCACTTGACTATAGCAACCTGATTCTGAACATTGCCCTGAAACCTCTCCATATAAAAAGATGCCTTTACATATAAGGGTCGACTGCCTGCACCATGTCAGTCGCAAGTCTTTTGGAAGCCAATGGAAGATCCAGGTGATCCTACCAAAAATATTTATTTACACACCTAGAGTCCACTGCTCTATGCCCACTACTCAGCAGGCTCCAACTTACTGGCATCTCTGTTCTACAACATTTTCACGAAACCCAGTCAATCAAGGCACAGTTTGGAACCATCATGATCAGCAACAGGACATTCAAAGTTTATCCAGTGCCACCTGGTCATGGAAATTTCAAAAATTTCATGGTATTTATCTAGCCATTTTTCAAGGATGAAGTTGGAGGCACTGTGTGTTTCAATTAATTCAGGAACCATTAAATGGTGAGGAAGCTCATTTCAATGAAAGCTCTGGAGATCACTCACGGGGAAGGCTTCCCAAAGAGTGGCCAAAAGGTCACATGAATCCAGGCCCATTGAGGTATACAAAGTGAGATCCATGTGTGTTTGTATTCTCAACTAAGGGTCCCAAGTCTTTAAGAATTAAATCATGTGATATCCTGGCTCAGAATCCCCGAGCACTGTGGAAAGCCATCCTGGGCCTAGATCTCAGATTACAAGGGTGATTCTCATGCGTGACCTCCTAAAATCCCAACACTATTTTTTGCAATACTTCTCTGAGGTCACTTCCAGAACTCAGTCTCTAAGGGTAATCACACCAGAGTTCAAGCTCCGGTGGACACAGTCATCTCTTCCAACTACCACACAATTGACCACAATTAAAACCAAAACACTCCCATATGGACCTCATCTCCTTCCATATAGACACTCATCATAACCTCTGGCTGGAGGTTTCCATGAGGGGCGCAGACCAAGACAGTATCCACAATAATCTACCTTGCCCCTCATTTGCCTAAAGTCAGGGTGGCCTGGACACGCTTCCTGTTAACCAGGAGTGATCAAATAGGCCTGGTGTTAATACTGTTCTGCTTGTCCAATTTGAGGCCTACTGACTGTCAGATATTGATTCTTTATGTGAATTGGAGTCATGAGAAAACCCAAGCACCTATGGGCTAGCCTCTGCAGGTTTTGAAGAACTCGTTTGACCCAAAGGATTCCTATTCTCACTTGATGGAGGTCAGGAACCTTACAGAGGAAGGCGAGAGACTTCATGCCAATGACTGCTCTTTTGGCCATTTTGGTTTTGAATGCACGCATGGGAAATTTCTTTAGATCCCTCAGGTGCTGAGAATCTAAGCCACTGCCTCATACAGAGCCAAGGGGCTGATTCAGACACATCCCTTTTCAAAGCAGTTAAGGAAAGAGCCACATGTATGCCCAATAATTTCCATTTGAAAACTGTTTTCTTCAGGCTTCACAAAAGGGTGGCCTGAGTCAAAGACCTTCCTGAAATTCAGGAAAACAGAACAATAGGTAAGCAAATGGTCCAAAGCAGGGTTGCTCCACTGAGAATTTCCTGGTCACACTGATACTTGAGTTTTCTGAGATGCTTGCCATTTCTTTCAGCTATCCAGTACATGGCCAGTCACAGAGCTTGAAGGTGGTACATATCGTGAACAAAAAACCATGGTCCTATTCTGTAGAGTGGCCAGAATTCAGAAAGAAAACAGGAACTTAGGAATATAGCAGGTATTGCGCATCAATAGGGCAAGCTACAGTCCATTCATAAATGGGGCAATTTGAATGCTGAGAAGCTTTCTACTAGACAGGACACATCCATTGATGCATTCTCTTTTCTAATGCATACAACCACGGACACAGTGAAATACTGAGACATAGAAACACTCGCCATGTCAAAAGACTTACTAGAAACACTAAACTTCAATCCAAACAAACCGACTTTAATACCTATTCTAGGAAAATGAGACAAAACCACAAACCCACAACAACACCCACAAAGGCACCTCCTTCCCCCAAGTAGGTCTGTGACTATCCAGAGTGTCCTCTGACTTGTGGGCCAAAATATGTTCCCCCAAATTGGCCTGTCCTGTCTCAGATCTGGTCTCCTTGGCCAACTCTGTGAAGTTCTCAGTAGCCAGCGGTGAGCCACTACCTGCTTTCTCAGGAAAAGCCCCGCTTCAGAGATTTCCTCTCATTTGGCCTTCCTCACATCTGTAGGTACCAACAAAGACTGACTCTGTCCTTGCTGAATCCAAACAAGTGAGACCACTGGGACTGGAACAGGGACTGGCTCTGGGTGCCTGGCTTCCTGGATCCCAAATTCAGAGAGTTCCATCACCAAGGAAGTTAAGTGAGGTCCCTTCCTTCAGAAATTGAATGAGGTCACTGTCTTGGCAACCACTTTGTCCTAACTGTTGCTTTCAAGGGTCCCATGATACGGAGGCTGCCCCTACTTTCTGTGACACTTTCACAAGTTAGAATGGTATATCAACAATAGGCACCCAGGAATAGATCTCCACACAGGCCTAGTTTGGTCCAACTTCTCTACGTTAAGAAAAGAAGCTGATTCATACACAACCTTTTATCCTGACCAGGTTGTTTGCCATGGAAGATGACTTTTGGTCTCTCAGGTCCTTCATAGCTGCCTACCTCTTCTCCAGGGATCATTTCTGCATGTACCTTTGAGGTTCTCAGGAGGTGGAAGATTCCCTACATTTCAGTATTGTAAGATCAACTCTTTCCCTGCTCTTCTGTAAAGTTAGATTGAGGGAACAGTGTATGGTTATGGTTAACATGTTCGGTTTGGGTTAGAAATCATTCTGCTGGATGAATAATGGTATTGGGAACTTGCTATGTGTATAAGAATATATAGGTGAAATATATGTATGAAAACAGAAATCTAAGTATGATTTGAAGTCCAGAAGGGCATTGGGCTCTTGATTGGGATATGCAGCTTTGAATTACGTTCTGCAGAGGTGTCTCAATTAAATCGATATACAATGCCATAGGACCTTGTACCTTGGATGAATTAATGTAGAAGGAACATCTAGTCGAAAAGGGATAGTCCGTAGTGAAAGGTTAATAAAATAGGTACTTGTCACTTCCTGTTTTTCTGTATGCTTAACAAAACACTGTTGAAATCTTGAGAAATGTTTGCTAATCTTGTTTCCAGAATGTTCTGTTCCCAACTGCCAAACTGCAGAATGTACTCCCTCACTCAGTGTCATGCAAACCGCCCACATGCCCTCACCCATTAGTAAACTTCCCTCTCTTCCCTCTCCAAGGAAAGTATATAAGCTGTGCTTAAGGTGTTCTCAGGGCTCTCTGCTCTATTTAAGTGAGTTCTGAGCCACAGCATGCTGAACCCCAAATAAACCCATTGCTGTTGCATGAGACAGACTCTTGGTGGTCTCTTCCTTCGACACTCGCCCGACCTTTACATATTGAGGTTCCACCGAGTTCTGGCAGTGGCAGACGAGAGACCCCAATGGGCTCCTCTCGGAGCAAGTAAGGCACCTCTTTCTGGTTTCAGGTTTCATGTTAGGGCTTGGCAAAATCTCTGGCGATGAAGAGCCTGAGCTCCCTCCGAAGGTGGCTGAGAGACGTGTCACGGAGACACAGGGCACCTCCCTGGGGGACGCCGCAGAAAACTCGGGAAATTAAGGAACAATAGTCTCCTCAACTCAGTGATATTTTGTTTCAGATTCGGTATTGTCATCCCATCGGGTTTTGCCGGCTACTCATTCCTGGTTTCAGTGTTTGACGTCCATTGCCTGTGTTTATGGTCTTGTCTTATCTGTGTCATGTGTCCTTGCTTTTGCTGTTTGTGTACCTTTCATTATGGGACAGAGCAGTTCAATGCCTCTGTCCCTGACCCTTGATCACTGGAACAAAGTCCGCTTAAGAGCTCAGAATCTTTCTTGTTTTAGTAAAATGCTGGACCTGGCAGAATCTCTGTGCCTCAGAATGGCCCACCTTTGAATTCGGATGGCCCCTAGAAGGATCTTTCTACTTCGCACTAATTTAAAAATTCAGAGATATTATCTCAGCCGGGGACACATAGCCATCTGGATCAACAGCCATATATCTTAACTTGGCAGAACATCTGCAAATCTCCTCCTCCATGGGTGAAGCCTTTCCTTGCCCCTGCCTCTGCTCCTACTCCTTCCCCCATGATCTCTCAAACCCTCTCAACCTCCTCCTCCTCCACCCCCTGTTCTCCCCGAGTCACAGATTTGACTCTACTGGACTCTTCTTCCCTTACTAATCCCCTGCCCTTGTCCCCTAACCCACAACACCCTCAAATGGATTTCCCTGCTGCTGACTCAGCCTCTTTACCATTTGGAGGAAGCTAAGACGGTAATAGGGTCTGATAATGGACCGGTGTTCATGGCCCAGGTAAGTCAGGGGTTAGCCAGGAACCAGGGAATTAATTGGAAGTTATATTGTGCTTATAGATTCCCGAGTTCAGGACAGGCAGATAGAATAAATTGAACCATTAAAGAGACCTTAAGAAAATTAAACTTAGAGAACAGCATAAAAGATTGGACTATGCTCCTGCCTTATGCAATGTTTCATGCGAGAAATACTCCCTCTGTTTCTTTGAGTAACCTTAGCCCCTGTGAAATTCTCTATTGTTGCCCTCCTGCAGTAAGGGACCTAAGCCCGACTCAAAGACCTAACCATTCCATCCACACCCCCTTGCTTGACAGACTTAAAGCTCTAAAAAGAACTCAGTGATACCTGTGTAAACAGCTGGCCACTGCCTACCAAACTGGGGACAAAGGGACTCCACATCAATATCAAGTAAGAGACTTCATCTACGTAAGACGACATCAGGTATCATGCTTGAAACCCCGCTGGAAAGGACCATAGCCGGTGCTACTTATAACACCTCCAGTGGTAAAGGTAGATGGAATCAATTTCTGGATCCATGCCTCTCATCTCAAGCCTGCGCCCTGTCCAGACTCTGGCTGGAAACTGGAAAAGACTGGTAAAACCTTCAAATTGCGTATTCGCCATGTGGATAAGTCTGTGGACTCTCTCCTTGGCCACAAGTAGTCCTAAGCCACATCAGCCCATTCAGCAGTGATGGCTGATCACAAATCCTACTGGAAAAGAAGTATAATCTATCTCGCATACAGCCCCCTGAGGGACCTGGTGGCCATCATTCCTCCCAGACATTTGTCAGCTGGCTATAGGTCTTACCTATTGGGATATCCCTGATGAAGAGGATACCACTAAAATTCCATTAAATTACTTCTGTAGCATAGATAATGGAAACAAACATTATGGATGAAGGGACATGCAAGCCAGATGCAGGTTGGCTAGCCTAGATTACTATGTTTGCCGGGCAGACTCTCAAAGCCACAGTCACGGCTGTGTGGGGGGAAAGCCGACTTCTTCTGTAAGTCATGGGGATTTGAGCAAACAGGGGCTGCCTGATGGAACCCAAACTCCTCATCAAATTCAGTACACATCATTGGCCATATTACCAATTAGATAAGAAGAACCGATGGCCCCCAGAGGGGTCTCTAGATCCTCAAATTCTGCGTGACCTTTTCCCTCCTTCACTCACATCCTGAACTATGCTTCTCCAATAGATCCTCACCCTCAGCCTTCTGCTCCAGACATTCTGCTGTCACTCCCACCTCAGCAACCTGATTTCTCCCCTCCAATTACTAGATCAAAAACCCAAACCTCTGCCGGTTCTCAGACCATTGCCTCCTTGCTGAGGCAGCAGTTACTGAAGTACCCCTCCACCCACTCACTCCTCTCTTGTCCTGTCAGTGCCCGCACCGGGTCCCGCCAGGTCTTCTTACCAGCTAAACCAAAGCTCAAACCAGCTGAGGAGAGCCCTCAGTCCCCTATCTAAGATGTAATAAAAATGGCCTTTAAAGTTGGTTTGTCATCACTGAAAACAGTTTACTAATAATTAAACGTCCCTCATATGCGTTTTGAGATACTCACTCCCATCATCCTCTCTGCTCTACCTGTTCTACTGCTCAAGTTTTTGTTGCTAGGAAAATCTCAAACCCGTTTCCCATTATTCTTTTACATCTCTCCTTCCTCATTCTCAGATCCACGGAGCTGATCACAGCCCACCTTCCCCATCTTCCCCCTCTGCACTAGGCCCACAGAAAAGTCTTAACTGACCTTCTCCAGAAGTCTTCACCATGGCTGACTTTAGGACTTTCAGCAAAAGAGTCCCTATAAAAGAGTTCAATGTAGATAAACTTCCTCTTTTCGTATTGCCCTGTTCTACTTGGCCAGTGGCTAAAAAAATCAGCACTTCTCAGGTAGACACCCTTTTACTAGTTTTTCACAAAATATGTGAACAAGGCCTCTGTCCTTGAGTTGGGGATTCACAGAGATGGCTACATTTCTAAGATAAAGAAGTTACCAACTGGTCTCCATGGTAACAGCTGGCAGGGGTAAAATAAGAAAGGGAAGAAAAAGCTCTCCCCCTCCCAGGTGTCCTTTAAAAGTTAACTTGCCCAGAACAGGGGAAAAACAGGAACAAATACTGCGTTTTTGAACTTCTGCAGACTGTGAGCTTCTGAGCACCTTCCCTTACATGTTGGGTACAAAATTCTGAAACTACCTAAACTTGAGTTTCAGGGGATTAATTGATTACAACAGAAGCAATGCCCTCTGAATCCGGTTGCAACCAAATAGGACTGTTTCCCTGTCTTTAGTGCTATCTTAGGTGCCTTGCCTTGTCCGTCCTTACAACAGAATAATTCTATATACTTAAACCTTGTTTATGTTTTCATGAAATGGTCAACAGATGTGATTAATCGTGTAATGGTGCAGATGTTTCCCAGAGTGCTCTATTATGAAGCAGGTTCATTTGAAGATCAAATAGGGGGACATACAACCAGGTTCCACTGGGAGCATATATCCCTCACTTTAGCCATCATATTAGGAATAGGATTTGCTGCACGGGTGGGCCCAGGAACCACTGCCCTTGTCCATGTGACACAATAAATTACCCAATTAGAAGCAGCAATAGACCAAAACTAAGATATTAGAAACCACCATCAGAGCTTTGCATGAAACTTTAACCTCTCTCTCTGAAGTTGTTTTACAGAACAGTTGAGGTTTGGACCTCCTCTTCATTAAAGAAGGGGGCCTTTGTGCTGCATTGAGGGAAGAATGTTGTTTTTATGCCGAACATACTGGAGTTGTAATAAAATCTATGAGTAAATTAAAAAGACACATTAAAGAGCATCAACAAGAGAGAGAGAGACCCAAAAAGGGTTGTTTGAGTCTTGGTTCACACAGTGCCCCTGGTTAACTACGTTTTTATCAACCCTGGCCGGTCCAATAATAATCCTCATATTATTGCTAACTATAAAACCCTGTTTTCTCAACCGTGTGATTTCTTTTCTCCAGGCTCAAATTGGACGAGTTAAACTTATGGTAATACCCCACTAGGAGACATAGAATGTGAAACCCCCCAATGATAATTTTTATGATTAAAAGTAGCCAGAAAAAGAAGTGAGGAATGAAAGGTTAATAAAATAAGTACTTGTCACTTCCTGTATTTCCCTATGCTTAACAAAAAACTGTTGAAATCTTGAGAAATGCTTGCAAAACTTGTTCCCAAAATGTGCTGTCCCCAACTGCCAAACTACAGAATGTACTCCCTCACCCAGTTGCATGCAAACTGCCCACTCGTCGTGACCCATCAATAAACTTCCCTCCCTGCCTTCTCCAGGGAAAGTATACAAACGCTACTTAAGCTATTCTCAGGGCTATCTGCTCTATTAAAGTGAGCTCTGAGCCCCAGCATGCTGGAAACCCAATAAACCTTTTGCTGTATCATGAGTACTCTGTTGGTCGTCTCCTTCTCCGAAGCTTCCCCGACATTTACTTGGATGATTGAATGTAGAAGAGAACATCCAGTGAAAAAGGTATAGTTGGTAGGATTAGGAAGATAGTCAGTAGGTTTAGGAAGAAGAGTGAGTATAGAATTTAGAACAAAAGTTCTTTAGCAATACGGTTTCAGTTAGAGAGTGAATGTAAATGTGAGCACAGTTGAAGAGTCAGTCACAATGATGAACTGGGGAAAATATGTAGGAAAGCAGATATCAATAGAGACATTATGAAATCAGGGAAATTACAAAGTGAGTGACAGGACTAGATATTTTGAAAAGGATTGAGTTTGAATATATAATCTTAGGAAAAAACAAATATGTAGACACCAATAGGATTGATATTTGAGAGCATTAGGCAAATTTCAGGTGCATGAATATTTCTGAGAATAATCTTGTGAATAGTTGATTATAAATCCAGATACATGAACATGAATGAATTTAGGGAGTGTATATGAGACACATATATTTCATTTTTTGAAATATCTGGAGAGTGTGTATATATATATATATATATATATATATATATATATATATATATACACACACAAACACAAAACACACACAGACAAAAAAGTAGCAATATATATGTCAATCAAAATTCATCATATAATATATATTATCCACAGATCTAAAAATATTCATTTTACTGAACATGGATTTATGTATAATGTTGTTCAACTAGAAAGCTCACCCATATGTTGAATATTCAGTTTCAATGGGGTTTAGTAGGAGTGATCTTTTCTCTCAATTTGTATCTGCCAAGTCAGCCACCTCACAAGAATGTACGTGTGGTACCAGGTAGCCAACCTGATTCTGAACATTGCCCATAAACCTATCCATATAACAAGATGCCTTTACATATAAGGGTCTGCTTGCTGTACCCTGTCAGTCACAAGGCATTTGGAAGCCAATGGCAGATAAACATGGCCCCACCACACATGTTTTATCACACACCTTCACACCACTGCTCTAGGCCCACTAATGAGCAGGCTCCAACTTACTGGCATCACTGTTCTACACAATTTTCATGAAACAAAGTCAGTCAAGGCACTGTCTGGTACACTGATGGTCAGCAACAGGATATCCAAAAGTTCTCCAGTGCCACCTGGTCATGGGAATTTCAAAAATTTTATGGTATTTATCAAGCCATTTGTCGAGGATGAAGTTGGAGGCTCTTTGGGTTTCAATTTATTCAGGAACCATTAAATGTTGAGGAAGCTCATTTCAATGAAAGCTCTAGGGAACACTCACAGGCAAGACTTCCCAAAGTGTGGCCAAAAGGTCACATGAAGCCAGGCCCATTGAGGTCTACAATGTGAGGTCCATGTGTGTTTTGACTCTCAACTGTGGCTGCAAAGTCTTTCAGAATAAAATCATGTGATATCCTGGCTGAGATTCCCAGTGCTCTGGGGAAAGCCACCCTGCACCTAGATCTCAGGTTCCAAGGGCGACTCTCATGCATGGCCTAGTAAAAACCAAACACAATTCATGAAAATACTTCTCTGAGGTCAGTTCCAGAATTCATTCTCTAAGAGGAATCACAACAGAGTTCAAGCCCAGGTGGACCCAGTCTTTTCTTCTAAGTGCCACACAAATTACCACAATTCCAAACAAAACGCTCCCACATAACCCTTTTCTTCTTCCATATAGACACTCATCATAACCTCTGGATGGAGGTTTCCATGAGGGGCGCAGGACAGGACAGTGTCCAAAATAACCTCCCTTGCCCCTCATTTGCCTAAAGTCAGTGTGGCCTGGAAATCCTGACTGTGAAACAGGAGTGATCAAATCGGCCTGCCGTTAATACAGCTTGGCTTCTCCAATTTGAGGCCTACTGACTGTAGGGTTTAGATTCTTCATGTAAATTGGGGTCATGAGAAAACCCAAGCACCTATGGGATAGCCTCTGCAGGGCTTTGAAGAACTCTTTTGAAACAAAGGATCCCTATTCTCACTTGATGGATGTCAGGAACCTTAGAGAGGAAGGCGAGAGTCTTCATAAACAATGACTGCTCTTTTGGCCATTTTGGTTTTTAATGCACCCATGGGATCTTTCTTTAGATCCATCAGGTGCTGAGAATCTAAGCTACAACCTAACACAGGGCCAAGAGGCTGATTCAGACACATCCCTTTCCAAAGCAATTAAGCAAAGAGCCACAGGTGTTGCCCATTCATTTCCATTTGAAAACTGTTTTCTTCAGGCTTCACAAAGGGGTGGCCTGAGGCAAAGAACTTCCTGACATTGAGGGCAACAGAACAAAAGGTAAGCAAAAGGCCCAAAGCAGGGTTTCTCCACTGAGATTTAATGGTCACACTAATATCTGATTTTTCAGAGATGCTCGCCATTCCTTTGAGCTATCCAGTACATGGTCATGGCACACAGCTTGGAAGTGGTACATACCTTAGACATAAAACCATGAGCCTATTCTGGAGAGGGGCAGAAGTCCAGAAGAAAACTGAAACTTAGGAAGATTGCAGGTGTTACCCATCGAAAAGGCAATCTGAAATCCATTCATAAATTGGACAGGATGAATGCTGGGAAGCATTCTACTAGACAGGACACATCCATTGATGCATTTTCTTTTCTAATATCTGCAACCACGGACACAGTGTGATAGACAGACATAGAAACACTCGCCTTGTCAAATGACTTACTAGAAACAGTTCATTCCACACCAAAAAAAGCGCCTTGCCTACCTATTCTCTGAACATGAGACAAAACCAGAAACCCACCCCCACACCCACAAAGGCACCTCCTTCCCCCAAGAAGTTCTGTGACTATCCGGACTGTCCTCTGACTGGTGAGCCATACTATATTCCCACGGAATGGCCTGATCTGTCTCAGATCTGGTCTCCTTGGCCAACTCTGTGCAGGTGTCAGGACCCAGAGGTGAGAAACTACCTGCTTTCTCAGGAATGACCCCTCTTTAGAGCTTTCCTGGCATTTGGCCATCCTCACATTAGTAGGTACCAAGAAAGACTGACACTGTCCTTGGTAAATCCAAACAAGTGAGACCACTGGGACTGGGACTGGGACTGGCTCTGGGTGCCTGGCTTCATGAATCCCAAGTTCAGAGATTTCCATCACCAAGGAAGTGAGGTGAGGTCACTTCCTTTAGGAACTGAATGAGGTCACTGCCTTGGCAACCACTTTGTCCTACCAGTGGCTTCCAAGTGTCACATGAGAAGGAGGCTGCCCCTACTTCCTGTGACACTTTCACAATTTAGAATGGTATACAACCATAGGCACCCAGAAACAGCTACCCACACAGGCCTGGTTTGGTCCATCTTCTTAAATTAAGATGTGAGAGGCTGATTCAGACAGAACCCTTCATCCTGAACAGGTTGTTTGCCATTGAACATGACTTTTGTTCTCTCAGGTTCTTCATAGCTGCCTACATCTTCTTCAGTCAACATTTCTGCATGGAACTTTGAGGTTCTCAGCAGGTGGAAGATCCCCTACTTTCCTGTATTGTAAGACCAACTCTGTCCCTCCTCTCTGTAAATTTAGAATGAGGGAACAGTGTATGGTTAGGGTCAATAACATATTTGACTTGTGTTAGGAATCATTCTGCTGGATGAATAATGGTATTGGGAACCTGCAAAATTTATAAGAATATATATTTGAAATATAAGTATGAAAACATAAATCTAGTTACGATTTGAAGCCAGAAAGGGCATTGGGCCCTTCTTTGGGATATTTAGCTTTGAATTACATTCTGCATTTTAGTCTCAGATAAATCTATACACAATGGAATAAAACCTTGCACCTCAGATGCCTGAATGTCGAAGAGAACATCCAGTCAAAAATGGATAGTCGGTAGGATTTGGAAGATAGTAGGTTTAGGAAGAAGAGTGAGTCTTCGAGTTGGACCAATAGTTTTTTAGCAATAGGGTTTCGTTTAGAGAGTGAATGTAAATGTCAGCACATGTGAAGAGTCAGTCACAATGATGAACTGGGGAAAATATGTAGGAAAGCAGGTCTCAATAGAGACATTAGGAAATCAGACAAATTATAAAATGTGTGATAGGATTAGACATTTTCAACAGGGTTGAGGTTGAATATATAATCATAGGAAGAAACAAATATATAGTCCCCAACAATATTGACACTTGGGAGAATTAGGCATCCTGGACAAGGATGTTTTTAGTAATATATACTCACTTTCAATTTAGGGTTTGGTACAATCATAAGTGTGACCTTTGCATTTTTGTCCAGAATATTACTGTGATAAAATGTATATGTAGATCAGGTGACATGAGTATTTCTTCCTCCATTATGGGAAGCAATATTTTTAAAACCCATAAATTAGTATTGGGTATACAAATAGGTGTACCCTGTGTCAATGAATATAGAGATGATGCATGAATAGATCGTACTGTGAATAAATAATATAACTGGATCCAACTTTATAAATTGGAGTTAGAATAAATTGATATCTGAAAATATACAGGAAATCTTATATTGATATTGGTATACATACATTCATTACAACCAATTATAAGTCTAATGGTAATATTAGGGTTACGGTTTATCATGAAGAGGGTGTGTGAGTTTTCCTTCAAAAGTGATTATGGAAATCGAAAATAATGTGTTTGTTAAGAAGTCTCATGAAACGACCAGTCGAAAAACCTGGAGGACTACATGTGTTCGGAAGCAGGAAGTGATTGAAAGTGAAACAAATGTCTTTAATTTTGAAATTTTATGTGAAAAATTTATCCATGGATGTGCATAAACTGAAGAAATAGTACTGTACCAGTTTTAAATAAAAATGAACGTCAAAATACACATCATGTCCCATAGGAATCTACTTGCATTGATGTTAAACTTGGTAAGTTATGGTAGAAATATTAGAATTTGTATGCACCTTTCACTGAAGTTTGTTTTCAGTACTAGGAAACAAATAAGTATTTCAGGTGGATGAATATTTCTGAGAATAATCTTGTGCAAAGTTGATTAGAAATCCACATACATGAATATGAATGTATTTAGGGAGTGAATAATAAGACACATATTTCATATTGTGAAAAATCTGGAGAGTATATATATACAAAACACACACAGACATTATAAAGTGGCAATATATATGCCAATCGAAATTCATGGTGAAATATATATCATTCATAGATCCCGAAATATTAATTTTAATGAACATGGATTTATGAATAATGTTGTTCAACTAGGAAGGTCACCCATAGGTTGAATTTTAAGATCCAACAGCATTTAGCAGGAGTGATCTCTTCTCATAATTTGTATCTGCCAAGTCAGCCACCTCACAAGAATGTATATGTGATACCATTTAGGATTCTATATGTGCATATAAAAATACATGTGCTGAATAGGCTACAGAGAAAGGGATACAGGAATTCACATATTCATTAACTTTAAAAACACATGGAGAACTATTTCAATTAAAAATTAACTAGATTTATAACACATAACCTACATAATGCAAACGGCAAGTCCAACTATACACCATGCCTCTTCTGAACTGCTTGTATTTCTATTCTGTTTGAGTTATTTTTCTCCATCATATTAGGAATAGTAGTCAGAGTCTAGTAGGGTATAGTTTCGTGTCAGGGATTCAGTATTTTGAATGGAAAATTGGAAAATGAATCCAATGTGTATGCAAATATGTGCTACACAAAAATCTTCCCACTTTCATCCACAACAATGCCTTGACATTACCTTTGCCACAAGTAAGACACAATTAGAGGAGAAGAGTTAGAAAATACGTGAATACATATCTGGAATGGAATACGCTCAGGATTTCCCAACCTTGGAGGTGATAGAGCAGTTTCCATAAGTAAGGGACATGGTAAACACTCCACAAACATGGAGCTCTGCTGGCCTAAATACTTCTTGAGAAACTGCCTCTGAGGTTGGGCACTTGAAATATATGTTGTTGTCAGGAGCTTTAGCTTCCTTTATAGTGAGCCCATCAAAGCTGGGTCTGCATCTATGTGACCTGGAGGACATGGTTTCTTATTATCCAATGAACCTGAGGCAGCAGTGCTGAATTCTCTCTTTGTAGGTAAACTGTGGCCACTGGGGGCTAAGTGTCACCCCGTGTGGACTGTGAAGCCATTTGGTCCTCTTCCACTTTCTGTTGTGGTTCTTGCTGCTACACTGGGACTTTGGTATTTGCTTCACGAAATACAACAATTTCAACTGGGACACAGTGCTGGAGAGAGTTCTGTCACTGTGGTGGGTCACGGTCTGCAGGAGAATGCACCAACCAGGCTTCTTTCCCACATAGCTTGCACCATTGACCATGTCAACCTGATTCTGAAAATTGCCCTGAAACCTCTCCATATATCAAAATGCCTTTACAAATAAGGGTCTGCTGGCTGCACCATGTCCTTCACAAGGCATTTGGTAGCCAATGGCCAAACCACATGGACCTACCACAGATGTTTTATCACACACCTGCACACCTGCCCACCGCTGCTCTAGGCCCACTACTCAGCAGGCTCCAACTTACTGGCATCTTTTTTCTACATTATTTTTATGAAACCCAGTCAATCAAGGCACCCTCTAGTATACTCATGATCAGCAACAGGACACCCAAAGATTCTCCACTTCCACCTGGTCATGGGATTTTCAAAAATTTCATGGTATTTATCTAGCCATTTTTCAAGGATGAAGTTGGAGGCACTGTGGGTTTCAAGAACCACTAAATGTTGAGGAAGCTCATTTCAATGAAACTCTGGAGAACTCTCATAGGCAAGGCTTCCCAAAGAGTGGCCAAAAGGTCAAATATAGCCAGGCCCATTGAGGTATACGTTGTGAGTTCCATGTGTGTTTTGACTCTCAACTATGGCTACCAAGTCTTTAAGAATAAAATCATGGGATATCTTGGCTGATATTCCCAGTGCTCTGTGGAAAGCCACCCTGGGCCTTGATCTCAGTTTATAAGAGCGACTCTCATGCGTGGCCTCCTAAAATTTCAACACAATTCATGCAATACTTCTCTGAGGTCAGTTCCAGAACTCAGTCTCTAAGGGGATTCACACCAGACTTCAAGCCCAGGTGGACCTTGTCATCTCTTCCAACCGTCACACAAATGACCACAATTAATACCAAAACAATCCCACATTGCCCTCCTCTTCTTCCATAAAGGCACTCATCATAACATCTGGCTGGAGGTTTCCATGAGGGGCACAGCCCAAGACAGTGTCCAAAATAAGCTCCCTTGGCCCTCATTTGCCTAAAGTCAGGGTGGCTTGGACACCCTTCTTGTGCACCAGGAGTGATCTGTAAGGGTAAAAGAAATTGAAATTAAAGTGTAAAAGTTAAAGTGTAAAAGACCGGGTGTTGTAAAGTTTTTAAGCAGCAAGGCTTGAGTTAAAATGTAAAGGACCAGGTATTGTTAAGTTCCTATGCTACACGCAAAACCTGAAATTCCTGTAGCTTGTAGGACAATTCCCGGACTACCCAGTAAATATTCTCCCTGACCGCCTGGTTTTTTAATAACCTAGGACCCTGTGAGGCCTGGCACATAGGCATTGCAGGGCCTAAACAAATCATTTTGAATGTGTACCCCGCTTTAGAACTGACCTATCACTCCCGCCTTACATGTTCCCACCAATAAATGAACTAATCATGTTTAGGAATTGTTGTTTGATTTTCCCGTGGTGTATGATGATTTCTTAAAGGAGACTGTAATATATGTAAAGTCCCGCCCTGCCCAAAAAGTGTACTTAAGCACTGCTCAACCCCTGCTCGGGGCTCTGGGATGCTCTCCCATCTTGAGTGAGCACGTAGCCCCAGCATGCTGGATTGTATCCTCAATAAACGGCTTTTACTGTTGCATGAGCCGCAGTTTCTTGATGGTCTCTTCCTCCAGCATTCGCCGGAACCTTACATTTGGTGCATTGGCCGGGAATCACGCAGCGCAGGACAAGGAGACCTCAACGAACCTTTCTGGGGGTAAGTAAGGCGCCTCTTTCCTTCAAAAATGATTATGGAAATCGAAAATAATGTGTTTGGAAAGAATCTCATGAAAAGAACAGTCAAGAAACATGGAGGAATACATATGTTCTGAAGCAAGAAGTAATTGAAAGTGAACCAAATGCCTGCAGATTTGTGAACTTGTGGATGAAAAGTTATATCCTATGATATCCATCAACTGAAGAAATAGTAATGTACCACTGTTGAATAAAAATGAACTTCAAAATACACATCATGTCCCATAGGATTATACTTGCATTAATGTTAAACTGGGTCAGTTACCATGCAAATATTAGGATTTGTAAGCACAATTCACCGAAGTTTGTTTTCAGTACTGGAAAATAAATATGTATTTTATGTGGATGAATTTTTCTGAGAATAATCTTGTGTAAATTTGATTACAAATCCACATACATGAATATGAATGTATTTAGGGAGTGAATAATAAGACACATATATTTAATATTGTGAAAAATCTGGAGAGTATATATATATATATATATATATATATATATTTATAAAGATAAAAACACAGACATTAAAATGTAGCAATATATATGCCAATCAAAATTCATCATGAAATATATATCATCCTCATATCCAAAAATATTCTTTTTACTGAGCATGGATTTATGTATAATGTTGTTCATCTAGGAAATTCACCAATTTGTTGAATTTTCAGTTTCATCAGTATTTAGGGGGAGTGATCTCTTTTCACAATTTGTATCATCCAAAAACAGTGAGCTCACAAGAATGTATGTGTGATACCAGGTAGGATTCTAAATATGCATAATAAAATACATGAGATGAATAGGCTACAGAGAAAAGGAGACAGAAATTTACATATGTTTTAACTTTAAAAACTCATGGAGAAGTACTACAATGAAAAGTTGACTAGATTTATAACACATACACTTGATAAAGCAGAAGGCAAGTCCTAGTATACACCATGCCACCTATGAATGGCCTGTATTTCTATTCTGTTAGGTTTCTTTTTCTCCATCATATTAGGATTAGTAGTCAGAGTCTAGTAGTGTATGGGTTAGTGTCAGGGATTCAGTATTTCAAATGGAAAATAGGGAAATGAATCTAATGTGTATGCGAATATTTGTTAGACAAATATCTTCCTACTGTCATCCAAAAAAATGCCTTGAGAGTTCCTTCACCACAAGTAATACACAATTAGTGGAGAAGAGTTTGAAAATCTGTGAATATATATCTGGAAAAGAAAATGCTCAGGAGTTCACAACCTTGGAGGTGGTAGAGGAATTTCCAAAAGTAAGGTAAAGGGTAAACACTTCACAAACATGGAGCTCTGGTGACCTAATTAATTTCTGAGAAACTGCCTCTGAGTTTGGGCCCTTGAAATGTTTGTTGTTGTCAGGAGCTTTCGCTTCCTTTGTAGTGAGACCATCAAAGCTGCGTCAGCATCTATGTGACCTGGATGACATGGTTCCTTATTTGCAATAGAACATGAGGCAGCAGTTCTGAATTCTCTCTTTGTAGGTAAACTGAGGCCACTGGGGTCTAAGTGTCTAACCATGTGGTCTGTGAAGCCATTTGGTCATACTTCACTTTTCGTGGTGTTTCTTACTGCTGCACTGAGAGTTTGGTATTGGCTTCACAAAATACAAAAAGAAAAACTGGGACACAGTGCTATAGAGAGTACTCTCACGTGTAGTGGGTGAGGGTCTGCAGGAGAATGCACCAATCAGGCTTCTATCCCCAAAAGCTTGCACCCATGTCCATATCAACCTGATTCTGAATATTGCCCTGAAACCTCTCCGTATAATAAGGTCCGTTAACTTGTATGGTTCTGCTGGCTGCACCATGTCAGTCACAAGGCATTTGGAAGCCAATGGCAGATCCACATGGCCCCATGACAGATGTTTTATCATACACCTGCCCACCACTGCTCTAGGCCAACTAGTCAGCAGGACTCAACATTCTGGCATCTCTGTTCTCACCGTTTTCATGAAACCCAGTCAATCAATGCAATGTCTGGTACACTCGTGATCAGCAATAGACATCCAAAGGTTCTCCAGTGCCACCTGTTCATAAGAATTTAAAAAATTTCATGGTATTTATCTAGCCAATTTTCAAAGATAAATTTGGAGGCACTGTGGCATTCAATTCATTCGGGAACCATGAAATGGTGAGGAAGCTCATTTCAATTAAAGCTCGGGAGAACTCTCAGAGGCAAGGCTTCCCAAAGAGTGGCCAAAAGGTCACATTAAGCCAGGCCCATTGAGGTCTACAATTGAGGGCCATGTTTTTTTTGACTCTCAACTATGGCTTCCAAGTCTTTCTGAATAAAGTCATGTGATATCCTGGCTGAGATTCCCAGTGCTCTTTGAAAGCTATCCTGGGCCTAGATCTCAGTCTCCAAGGGCAACTCTCATGCGTGGCCTCCTAAAATCCCAACACAATTCATGCCAATACTTCTCTGAGATCTGTTCCAGAACTCAGTCTCTAAGGGGAATCACTCCAGAGTTCAAGCACAGGTGGACCCAGTCATCTCTTCCAATCACCACACAAATGACCACAATTAAACCAAAACACTCCCACATGGCCCTCATCTTCTTCAATTTAGAGACTCATCATAACCTCTGGCTGGAGGTTTCCATGAAGGGCGTAGCTTAAGACAGTGTCCAATATAAGCTCACATGCCTCTCATTTGCCTAAAGTCAGGGTGGCATGGAAACTCTTCCTGTGAAGCAGGAGTGATCAAATAGGCCTGCCAATAATACTGCTCTACTTCTCCAATTTGAGGCCTATTCTCTGTGGGGTATAGATTCTTTATGTGAATTGGGGTCATGAGAAAACTCAAGCAACTATGGGCTACCCTCTGCAGGGCTTTGAAGAATACATTTGAGTGAGTCGAGGAGTTGGACCAAATGTTCTTTAGATATAGAGTTTTGATTAGAGAGTGAGTGTAAATGTCAGCATATGTGAACAGTCAGTCACAGTGATAAACTGGGGAAAATGTGTAGGAAAGCAGATATCAATAGAGACATTAGGAAATAAGGCAAAGTACAAAGTGGGTGATAGGATAAGACATTTTTAACAGGGTTCAGTTTCAATATATAATCTTAGGAAGAAACAAATATGTAGTCACCAATAGGAATGATATTTGAGATCATTAGTTAATCAGGGCATGGATGTTGTTAGTAATACATGCTCACTTTCAATATAGGCTTTGATACAATCATAAGTGTGACCCTTGCATTTTGTTTCAGGAATATTACCGTGATGAAATGTATATGTATATCAGGTGACTACAGTATTTCTTCCACCATTTCTGAAAGCAATATTTTAAAGACTTAAAAATTAGTATTGGGGATACAAACAGGTATACCATCGGTCTACGAATATAGAGATGATGCCTTAATAGACCATACTGTGAATAAATAATATAACTGGTTCAAACGTTAAATAATGGATTGAATTGATATCTGAAAATATATAGGAAATCTTATATTGATATACATACATTCATTCCAACCAGTTATACATCTAATGGTAATATTAGCGTTATGGTTTATCATGAAGAGTGTGTGAGTTTGGCTTCAAAAGTGATTATGAAAATCAATAATACTGTGTTTGGAAAGAATCTCATGAAAAGAACAGTCAAGAAACATGGAGGAATACATGTGTTCTGAAGTAGGAAGTGATTGAAAGTGAACCAAATGCCTATAAATTTGTGAAATTGTGGATGAAAGGATATATCCTATAATGTCCATAAACTGCAGAAATAGTAATGTACCAGTGTCTGAATAAAAATGAACTTCAAAATACACATCATGGTCCCATAGGTGTCTACTTACATTGATGTGAAACTGGTTCAGTCACTGTAGAAATATTACGAATTGTATACACCATTCACTTAATTTACTTTTCAGTACTAGGAAAAAATATGTATTTAAGGTGGATGAATATTTCTAAGAATAATTTTGTGAAAAGTTGATTATAAATCTACATACACACACATGAGTTTACTTAGGGAGTGTATAAGACACATATATTTCATATTTTGAAAATCTTAAGAGTAGATATCTATATCTATATAGATAGATAGATAAATAGATAGATACACACATACACAGACATTAAAATGTAGCAATATATATGCCATTCGAAATTCATCATGAAATATATATCATCCACGTATCCAAAAATATTCATTTTACTGAACATTTATTTATACATAATATTGTTCATCTAGGAAATTCACCCATAGGTGGAAATTCCAGTTCCATCTGTATTTAGAGGGAGCGATCTCTTCTCACAATTTGTATCTTCCAAAATAAGCGATCTCACAAGAATGTACATGTGATACCAGGTAGATTTCTAAAAATGCATAAAAAAATACATTTGATAAATAGGCTACAGAGAAAGGGAGACAGAAATTTACATATGTGTTAACTTTAAAAACTCATGGAGAAGTATTACAATGAAAAGTTGACTAGATTTATAACACATACACTTGATAAAGCAGAAGGCAAGTCCAAGTATACACCATGCCTCCTATGAAAGGCCTGTATTTCTATTCTGTTAGGTTTCTTTTTCTCCATCATATTAGGTTTAGTAGTCAGAGTCTAGTAGGGTATGGGTTAGTGTCAGGGATTCAGTATTTCAAATGGAAAATAGGAAAATGAATCTAATATGTATGCAAATATGTGCTACACAAAAATCTTCCCACTCTCAGCCAGAACAATGCTTTGACATTACCTTCGCCCCAAATAAGACACAATTAGAGGAGAAGAGTTAGAAAATCTGTGAATACATATGTGGAAAGGAAAATGCTCAGAACTTCACAAACTTGTAGGAGGTAGAACAGTTTACAAAAAGGGAGAGGGTAAACACTTCACAAACATGGAGCTCTGCTGGCCTAATGACTTTTTGAGAAACTGCCTCTGAGGTTGGGCAGTTGAAATATGTTTTTGTCAGGAGCTTTTGCTTCCTTTGTAGTGAGACCATCAATGCTGGGTCTCCATCTATGTGACCTGGATGACATGGTTCCTTATTTTCTAGTGGACATGAGGCAGCAGTGCTGAATTCTCTATTTGTAGGGAAACTTTGGCCACTGGGGTCTAAGTATCTAACCGTGTTGTCTGTAAAGCCATTTGTTCATGCTCCACTTTCGTGGTGTTTCTTACTGCTGCACTGTGAGTTTTGTATTGGCTTCACGAAATACAAGGAGCTCCACTGGGACACAGTGCTGGAGGATGTACTCTCATATGTGGTGGGTGAGGGTCTGCAGTAAAATGCACCAATGAGGCTTAAATCCCACATAGCTTTTCAACTCGACAATAGCCCCCTTATTCTGATCATTGGCAGGAATCCTCTCCATATAACAAGATGCCTTTACATAGAAGGGTCTGCTGGATGTACCATGTCAGTGACAAGTCATTTCTACGCCAATGCCAGATCCACGTGGACCCACAACTGATGTTTTTTCACACACCTACACTCCACTGCTTTATGCCCACTAGTCTGCAGGCTCCAACTTACTGGCATCTATGTTCTACAGCATTTTCATGAAACACAGTCAATTAAGGCACTGTCTGGTACAATCATGATTAGCAACAGGACATCCAAATGTTCTCCAGTGCCACCTGGTCATGGTAATTTCAAAAAATTCATGGTATATATCTAGATATTTTTCAATAATGAAGTTGGAGGCACTGTGGGATTCAATTTATACAGGAACCAATAAATGGTTTGGAATCTCATTTCAATGAAAGCTCTGCTGAACTCTCACAGGCAAGGCTTCCCAAAGAGTGGGCAAAAGGTCTCATGAAGCCAGGCCCATTGAGGTCTACAATGTGAGTTGCATGTGTGTTTTGACTCTCAACTATGGCTGGAATCTTTCAGAATAAAATCTTGTGATATCCTGGCTTAGATTCCCAGTGCTCTGTGTAAAGTCACCCTGGGCCAAGATCTCAGATTCCAATGGTGAATCTCATGTGTGGCCTCCTGAAATCCCAACACAATTCATGGCAATACTTCTCTGAGGTCAGTTACACAACTCAGTCTCTAAGGGGAATCACAACAGAGTTCAAGCCCAGGTGGACCCAGGCATCTCTTCCAATTGCTACACAAATGATGACAATTAAAACCAAAACACTCTCACACGGCCCTCTTCATCTTTTATATAGACACTAATCATAACCTCTAGCTGGAGGTTTCCATGAGGGGCACAGCCCAAGACAGTGTCAAAAATAAACTCCCTTGCCCCTCATTTGCCTAAAGTCAGGGTGGCCTGGACAACGTTAGTGTGAAACAGAAGTGATCAAATAGGCCTGCCGTTAATACTACTCCACTTCTCAAATTTGAGGCATACTGACTGTGGGGTATAGATTTTTAGTGTGAATTGGAGTTATAAGAAAACCCAAGCACCTATTGTCTCCCCTCTGCAGCCCTTTGAAGAACTTATTTGACACAAATGATCCCTATTCTCACTTGATGGAGGTCAGGAATCTTACAGAGGAAGGCGAGAGGCATCATCCACAATCACTGATCTTTTTTTCCATTTAGGTTTTGGATGCCCACATGGGATCTTTCTTTAGATTCATCAGGTGCTGAAAATCTAAACCACAGGCTCACACAGGGCCAAGAGGCTGATTCAGACACATCCATTTCCAAAGCTATGAAGCAAAGAGCCACAGGTGATGCCCATTCATTTCCATTTTAAAACTGTTTTCTTCAGGCTTCACAAAGGGGTGGCCTGAGGCAAAGACCTTTCTGACATTCAGAGCAACAGAACAATAGGTAATCAAAAGGCCCCAAGCAGGGTTTCTCCACGGAGACTTTCCTGGTTACTCTGATATATGAGTTTTCTGAGATGCTCGCCATTCCCTTCAGCTATCCAGTACATGGCCATGTCACAGAGCTTGGAGGTGGTACATATCTTGTACAAAAATACATGATACTAATCTTGAGAGTGGCCAGAATTCATGAAAAAATGGAAAATTAGGTAGATAGCCGGTGTTGCCCATGGATAAGGCAAGCCTCAGTCCATTCATTAATTGGAAAGGATGCATGCTGGGAAGCTTTCTACTAGACAGGACACAACCAATGAGCTATTTTTTTTCTAATATCTACAAAGAAAAATACAGTGGGATACACAGACATAGAAACAGTCTCCTTGTCAAATGACTTACTGGAAACATTCCACTCCAAACCAAACAAACCTCCTTTTTTACCTATTCTCAGAACATGAGAAAAAAACCACAAACACAAACCAACACCCACAAATGCAACTTTTTCCCACAAGTAGGTCTGTCACTATCTGGAGTGTTCTCTGACTGGTAGGCCATATGATGTTCCCCAGAAATGGCCTTTCTGTCTCACATCTGGTCTCCTTGGTCAACTCTGTGAAGTTGTCAGGAGGCAGTGGTGAGCCAATTCCTGTCCTCTCAGGAAAGACCCCTCTTCAGAGCTTTCTTGGTATTTGGCAACCCTTACATCAGTAGGTACCAAGAAAGACTGACTCTGTCCTTAGTGAATCCAAACAAGTGAGCCCACTGCAACTGGGACTGGGACTGGCTCTGGGTGCCTGGCTTCCTGGATCACAAAATTCAGAGAGTTCCATCACCAAGGAAATGAGGTGAGGTCACTACCTTCAGGAAATAAATGAGGTCCCTGTCTTGGCCACCACTTTGTCCTAACAGTTGCGTCCTAGTGTCTCCTGACATGGAGGCTGCCCTACTTCCTGTGATACATTCACATGTTAGAATGGTATAGAAACCATAGTCACCTGGGAACAGCTCTCCACACAGGCCTGCTTTGGTCCATCTTCCCTGCATTAAAAATAGAGAGGATGACTCAGACACATCCTTTCATCCTGACCATGTTGTTTGCCATGGAATATGACTTTTGTTCTCTCAGGTCTTTCATAGCTGCCAACATCTTCTCCAGGGATTATTTCTGCATGGATTTTGAGGTACTCAGCAGGTGGAAGATCTCCTAACTTCCTGTATTGTAATATCAACTTTATCCCTCCTCTTCTGTAAAGTGAGATTGAGGGAACATTGTATGGTTAGGGTCAATAGCATGTTCCATTTGGCTTAGGAATCATTCTGCTGGATGAATAATGGTATTGGGAACCAGCGATATTTAAAAGAATATAGAGGTAAAATATAAGTATGAAAACAGAAATCTAGGTAATATTTTAAGCCCAGAAGGATTTGGGCCCTTGATTGGGATCCTTAGCTTGAGTAATGTTTTGCACCGAGGTCTCAGTTAAATCGATATACAATGGCATAAGACCCTGTACCTCAGATGATTGAGTGTAGAAGAGAACATCCAGTGAAAAAGGGATAGTGTGTAGGATTAGAAAGATAGTCCGTAGGTTTAGAAGGAAGAGTGAGTCTAGGATTTGGACCAAAAGTTCTTTAGCAATAGGTTTCGGTTAGAGAGTGAATATTAATGGCACCATATGTGAAAAGTCGGGCACAATGATGAACTGGGAAAAAATATGTAGGAAAGCAGACATCAATAGAGACATTAGGAAATCAGGCAAAGTATAACGTGAGTGATAGGATTAGACATTTTCAACAGGGTTGAGGTTGAATACATAATCTTAAAAAGAAACAAAAATGTAGTCACCAATTGGATTGACATTTGAGAGCATTAGGCAAACTGGGCATGGATGTTTTTAGTAATCCATGTTCACATTCCATTGAGGCTTTATTGCAATCATAACGGTGACCTTTGCATTTTGTGTCCAGAATATTACTGTGATAATATGTATATGTAGATCAGGTGACATGAGTATTTCTTCCACCTTTTCTGGGAGCAATATTTTGAAAACATATGAATTAGTACTGGGGATACTAATAGGTTTACCCTGTGTTGATGAATAGAGAGATGATGCATTAATAGACCATACTGTGAAAAAATTATATGACTGGTTCCAAATTTAAATAATGGATTGTTTTAATATCTGAAAATATAGAGGAAATCATATATTGATATACGTACATTAATTCCAACCAGTTATATATCTAATGGTATTATTAGGGTTACAGTTTATCATGAATAGTGTGTGAGTTTTGCATCAAAAATGATTATTCAATCGAAAATAACGTGTTTAGAAAGAAGTCCAGTGAAAAGACCCGTCAAGAAACATGAAGGAATATATGTGTTCCGAAGGAGGAAGTGATTGAAAGTGAACCAAATATTTATAAATTTGTGAACTTGTGAATGAAAGGATATATTTTATGATATCCATAAACTGAATAAATAATAACGTACCAAGTTTGAACAAAAATGAACTTTAACAAACACATCATATCAAATAGGAATGTATTTGCATTGATGTTAAACTTGGTCAGTTACTCTAGAAATATTAGGATTTGTAAGAACCCTTCCCTGAAGTTAGTTTTCAGTACTAGGAAACAAATATGTATGTCAGTGGATGTATATTTCTGAGAATAAACTTGTTAAAAGTTAATTATAAATCCACATATATGAATATGAATGAATTCAGGCGGTGTATAAGAAGACATATATTTCATATTTTGGAAAATCTGGAGACTATATATATATATATATATATATATATATATATATATATATATATAGACACACAAACACACACACATTATAATGTCACAATATATATGTCAATCGAAATTCATCATGAAAAATAACTCATCCGCATATCCCAAAATATTCATTTTACTGAACATGGATGTATGTAGAATGTTGTTCATCTAGGAAGCTCACCCATGGGTTGAATTTTCTATACCAACAGCATTTAGGAGGAGTGATCTCTTCTCACAAATAGTATCTGCCCAGTCAGCCACCTCACAAGAATGTACATGTGAAACCAGGTAGGATTCTATTTGTGCATATAAAAATACATGTGCTTAATAGGCTACAGAGAAAGGGAGACAGGAATTCATATATTTCTTAACTTTAAAAACATATGGAATAGTGTGTAGTGTCCCTCTTTATCCCTTTTGATTAACTTTGGCTTAAAAAAAAGAATTTTATTGAGAATTTTTGTATATATGTTTGTCAGGAATATTGCTCTGAAGTTTTCTTTCCTTGATGTGTCTTTGTCTGATTTTGGTATGTGAGTGATACTATCCTCATGAAATGAGTTTGGAGGAGTTCCATGCTTTTCTATTTTATGGAATAATTTGAGGAGTATTGTGATGAATGCTTCTTTGAAGGTCTTGTAGAACTTGACTGAGAATCTGTCTGTTCCTGGGCTTTGCTTGATTGGTAGGCTGTTGACAGCAACTTCTATTTCATTGCTTGAAATTGATTTGTTTAAATTGTTCATGTCCTACTAATTCAGTTTGGGTATATCTCTAAAATTTTATTGATGTCATCATGGTATTTTAATTTATTAGAGTATAAATTTTCAAATTAGTTTTTAATTATTCTCTGTATTTTAGTTGTGTACTCTGTAAAAGTTCTTTTACGATCCTTAATTTTAGTAATTTTAGGTTTTTTTTCTTCATTAGCTTGGTTAAGGATGTGTCAATTTTATTTAGTTTTCGAAGATTAAATTTTGTTTTGTGTCAAAAAAATAACATATGGAAAAGTATTTCAGCAAATTGAATAGATTTATAACTCCTACCTTATATCATGCAAAAGGCAAGTCCAACTATACACCATGTCCCTTCTGAAATGCTTGTATTTCTATTCTGTTTGGGATATTTTTCTCCATTATATTAGTATTAGTAGTCAGAGTCTAGTAGGGTATATGAATGTTTCTGAGAATAATCTTGAGAAAAGATGATTATAAATACACATTCATGAATATGAAAAATTTAGGAAGTGCAAAATAAGACAAAAATATTCCATATTTTCAAAAATTTGGAGAGTATATCTATATCTATCTATATCTATATCTATATCTATATCTATACACACACACACACACACACACACACAACACTCACAGACATTAAAAAGTACCAATATAAATGCCAATAGAAATTCATCAGTAAATATATATCATCCACAGATGCAAAAATATTTATTTTACTGAACATGAGTTTATGTATAATGTTGTTCTACTAGGACGCTCTCCTATAGGTTGAATTTTCATTTAAAACAGTTTTAGGAGGAGTGAACTCTTCTCACAATTTGTATCTGCCAAGACAGCCACCTCACAAAAATGTACGTGTGATACCTGGTAGGATTCTATATGTGCATATAAATATACATATGTGAATAGGCTACAGAAAAGGGAAACAACAATTCACATATTTGTTAAATTTAAAAACACATGGAGAATATTTCCATTAAAATTTGACTAGATTTATAACACCTACCTTATATAATGCAAATGTCAAGTCCAACTATACAACATGTCTCCTCTGAAGTGCTTGTATTTCTATTGTGTTGGGTTAATTATTCCCATTATAATAGGATGAATAGTCTGAGTCTACTAGGTATGGGTTAGTTTCAGGGATTCAGTATTTGAATGGAAAATTGGAAAATGAATCCAATGTGGATGTAAATATATGCTGCACAAATGTCCTCCCGCTCTCATCCAGAACAATGCCTTGATATTACCTTCACCCCAAGTAAGACGCAATTAGAGGAGAAGAGTTACAAAATTAGTGAATACATATCTGGAATGGAAAATGCTCAGGAGTTCACAACCTTTTAGGTGGTAGAGGAGTTTCCAAAATTAAGGGACAGGGTAAACACTCCACAAACATGGAGCTCTGCTGGCCTAAAAACTTTTTGAGAAACTGCGTCTGAGCTTCCGCAATTGAAATATATGTTGTTTTCAGATGATTTGGCTTCCTTTGTAGTGAGACCATCAAAGCTGGGTATGCATCTATGTGACCTGGAGGACATGGTTTCTTATTTTCCATTGAACAAGATGAAGCAGTGCTGAATCCTCTCTTTGTAGGTAATCTGAGGCCACTGGGGACTAAGTGTCTCCCCGTGTGGACTGTGAAGCCATTAGGTCCTCCACCACTTTTTGTGGTGTTTTTCCTGCTGCATTGTGAGTTTGGTATTTGTTTCACGAAATACTAGGAGCTAAACTGAGACACAGTGCTGGAGGGAGTTGTGTCACGTGTGGTGGGTCAGGGTCTGCAAGAGAATTCACAAACTAGGCTTCTATCTCTCACAGCTTGGCCCATTGCCCCCTTGTCCATATCAACCTGATTCTTCATTTTCCTCTGAAAACTCTCCATATAACAAGATGCCTTTACATATAAGGGTCTGCTGGCTGCACCATGTCAGTTACAAGCCATTTGGAATCCAATGGTAGATCCACATGGCCCTACCACGGATGTTGTATCAAACACCTCCCCACCACTGCTCTAGACCCACTACTCAACAGGCTCCAACTTACTGGCATCTCTGTTTTACATCATTTTCATGAAACTCAGTAAATCAAGGCACTGTCTGGTATACTCATGAACAGTAACAGGACATCCAATATTTCTCCAGTGCCACGTGGTCATAGGAATTTTAAAAATTTCATGGTATTTATCTATCCATTTCTCGAGCATGCAGTTGGAGGCACTGTGGATTTCAATTCATGCAGCAAACATTAAATGGTGAGGAAGCTCATTTCAATGAATTCTCTGGAGAACTCTCACAGGCAAGGCTTCCCAAAGAGTGGACAAAAGGTCACATTAGGCCAGGCCCATTGAGGTCTACAATGTGAGGTCCATGTGTGTTTTGACTCTCAACTATGGCTGCCATTTCTTTAACAATAAAATCATGTGATATCCTTGCTGAGTTTTCCAGGCCTCTGTGGAAATCCACCCGGGGCCTAGGTCTCAGTTTCCAAGAGCGACTTTCATGCTTGGCCTATTAAAATCCCAACAAAATTCATGACAATGTTTCTCTGAGTTCAGTTCCAAAACCCAGTCTCTAAGGGGTATCACACCAGAGTTCAAGCCTATGTGTACCCAGTCATTTTTTCCAATGCCACACAAATGACCAAAATTAAAACCAAAACATTCCCACATGGCCCTCATCTTATTCCATATAGGGAATCATCTTAACCTCTGGCTGGGGGTTTCCATGAGGGGCGCAGCCCAAGACAGTGTCCAAAATCAGCTCGTTTGCCCCTCATTTGCCTAACGTCAGGGTAGCCTGGACACAGTTTCTGTGAACCAGGAGTGAACAAATAAGCCTGCCGTTAATACTTCTGTGTTCCTCCAATTTGACGCCTACTGATTTTAGATATCGATTCTTTAGGTGATTTAGAGTCATGCAAAAACACAAGCACCTCTGCAGGGCATTGAAAAACTCATTTGACCCAAAGAATCCCTATTCTCATTTGATGGAGTGCAGGAACCTAACAGAGGAAGGCAAGAGACTTCATCCACAATGAATGATATTTTTTGCCATTTTGGTTTTGGAAGCTCACATGGGATCATTCTTAAGATCCATCAGGTACTGAGAATCTAAGTCACAGCCACACACAGGTCCAAGAGGCTGATAAAGACACATCCCTTTCGAAAGCAATTAAGCAAGAGCCACAGGTGAGGCCCATTCATTTCCATTTGAAAACTGTTTTCTTCAGGCTTCACAAAGGGGTGGCCTGAGCAAAGACCTTCCTGACATTCAGTGCAACACAACAATAAGTAAGCAAAAGGCCCAAAGCAGGGTTTCTGCACTGAGACTATCCTGGTCACACTGATATCTGAGTTTTCTGAGATGCTCGCCATTCTCTTCAGCTATCCAGTACATGGTCATGTCACAGAGCTTGGAGGTGGTACATATTTAGGACACAAATCCATGAGCCTATTCTGGAGAGTGGCCAGAATTCAGGAAGAAAACAACAACTTAGAAAGATAGCAGGTGTTGCATATCGATAAGACAAGCTGCAGTCCATTCATATATTGGGCAGGATGAATTATGGGAAGATTTATACTAGACAGGACACATCCATTAATGCATTCTCTTTTCTAATGTGTACAACAACGGACACAGTGGGATACACAGAAACAGAAACACTCGCCGTGTCAAATGACTTACTAGAAACTGTCCAGTCCAATCCAAACAAACCGCCTTTCCTATCTATTCTGAGAACATGAGACAAAACAACAAACCCACACGCACTGCCACAAAGGCACCTCCTTCCCCCAAGTAGGTCTGTGACTATCCGGAGTGTCCTCTGACCAGTGGGCCATACAATGTTCCCCCGAAATGGCCTGTCTTCTCTCAGATTGTGTTTCCTTGACCAACTCTGTGAAGATGTCAGGAAAAAGTGGTTATCCACTACCTGTTTTCTCAGAAATGGTCCACCTTCAGAGCTCTCCTGACATTTGGCCATCCTCACATCATTAGGTATCAAGAAAATTGACTCTGTCCTTGGGAAATCCAAACAAGTGAGCCCACTGGGACTGGGACTGGGACTGCCTCTGGCTGCCTGGCTTCTTGGATACCAATTTCAGAGAGTTCCATCACCAAGGAAATGAGGTATGTCACATTTTTGGAACTGAATGAGGTCACTGCCTTGGCAACCACTTTGTCCTAACAGTTGCTTCCAAGGGTAACATAAGATGGAGGTTGCCCCTACTTCCTGTGACACTTTCATAAGGTAGAATGTATATCAACCATTGGCACCCGGGAACAACTCTCCACTAAGGCCTGGTTTGGTCCCTCTTCTCTACAATAAGAAGAGAGATGCAGATTCAGAAACATCCCTTCATTCTGACCAGGTTGTTTGCCATGGAAGATGACTTTTGCTCTCTCAGTTGCTTCATACCTGTGTACAACTTCTCCAGGTATCATTTTTGCATGGACATTTGAGGTTCTCATTACGTGGAAGGTCCCCAACTTTCCTGTATTGTAAGAACCACTCTGTCCCTGCTCTTCTGTAAAATGATTGAGGGAACAGTGTATACTTGGGGTTAAAAACAGGTTTGATTTGGGTTACGAACGATTCTGTGCAATGAATAATGGTATTGGTAACCTGCAATATTTACAAGAATATAGAGGTGATATATAAGTATGAAAAGAGAAATCTAGGTATGATTTGAAGCCCAGAAGGGTTTTGCCCTTGATTGGGATACTTAGCTTTGAATTATGTTCTGCAAAGATGTCTCAGATAATTCGATATACAATGGCATAGGACTTTGTACATTGGATGATTTAATTTAGAAGAGAACATCCAGTCAAAAAGGGATATTCAGTATGATTAGGAAGATAGTCGGTAGGTTTAGGAAGAAGAGTGAGTATAGGATTTGGACCAAAAGTTCTTTAGCAATACACTTTTGGATATAGAGTGAATGTAAATGTCAGCTCATATGAAGAGTCAGTCACTATGTTGAACTGGGGAAAATATGTAGAAAAGCAGATATCAATAGAAACATTACGAAATCAGGCAAATTATAAAGTGAGTGATAGAATTGGACATTTTCAACAGGGTTGGGTTTGAATATATAAATTAGGAAAAAACAAAAATGTAGTCACCAATAGGATTGACAATTGACAGCATTAGGCAACCTGGACACGGATGTTTTTAGAAATCCATGTTCACCTTCCATTTAGGATTTGGTACAATCATAAGTGTGACCTTTCCATTTTTGTCCAGAATATTACTGTGATAATGAGGTGACATGAGTATTTCTTTCACCATTTCTGGGAGCAAAATATTGAAGATGTAAAATAAGAATCGGGGTACAAAGAGGTGTACCCTGTTTCTATGAACATAGAGAAAAAGCATGAATAGACCATACTGTGAATAAATAATATAACTTTTTAGAACTTGAAATAATGAATTGAACTGATATCTGAAAAATTAAAGGAAATCGTATATTGATATACAATCATTGATTCCAACCAGTGATATATCTAATGGAAATATTAGTGTTTTGGTTTATCATGAAGAGTGTGTGAGGTTTGCTTAAAAATGATTATGGAAATTCAAAATAATGTGTATGGAAAGAAGTCTCATGAAAAGACCAGTCAAGAAACCCTGAGAATACATGTGTTCAGAAGCAAGAAGTGATTAAAGTTGAAACAAATGCCTATTAATTTGTGAACTTGTGGATGAAATGTATATCCTATGATGTGCAAAAACTGAAGAAACAATAATGTACCAGTGTCGAATACAAATGAATGACAAATTACATATCATGTCCCATAGGAGTCTATTGCATTGATGTTAGACTGGGTCAGTTACTGTAGAATAATTAGGATTTGTATGCACCATTCACTGAAGTTAGTTTTCAGTACTAGGAAACAAATATGTATTTCAGGTGGATGAATATTTCTGATTATAATCTTGTGAAAAGTGAATTATAAATCCACATACATGAACATGAATGAATTTAGAGAGTGTATATTAGACATATATATTTCATATTTTGAAAAATTTGGAGAGTATATCTATATCTATATCTACACACACACACACACACACAGACAAACACACACAACACTCACAGACATTAAAAAGTGCCAATATACATGCGAATCGAAATTCATCAGTAAATATATATCATCCACAGATGCAAACATATTTATTTTACTGAACATGAGTTTATGTATAATGTTGTTCTACTCGGACACTCTCCTATAGGTTGAATTTTCATTTCCAACAGCATTTAGGAGGAGTGAACTCTTCTCACAATTTGTATCTGCCAAGACAGCCACCTCACAAAAATGTACGTGTGATACCTGGTAGGATTCTATGTATGCATATAAATATACTTGTGGGAATAGGCTACAGAAAAGGGAAACAAGCATTCACATATTTGTTAAGTTTAAAAACACATGGAGAATATTTCCATTAAAATTTGACTAGATTTATATCTCCTAACTAATATAATGCAAATGTCACGTCCAAATATACAACATGTCTCCTCTGAAGTGCTTGTATTTCTATTGTGTTGGGTTAATTTTCCCCATTATATTAGGATGAATAGTCTGAGTCTACTTGGTATGGGTTAGTGTCAGGGATTCAGTACTTCGAATGGCAAATTGGAAAATGAATCCAATGTGTATGTAAATATATGCTGCACAAATATCCTCCCGCTCTCATCCAGAAGAATGCCTTGACATTACCTTCACCCCAAGTAAGACACAATTAGAGGAGAAGAGTTACAAAATCAGTGAATACATATCTGGAATGTAAAATGCTCAGGAGCTCACAACCTTGGAGGTGGTAGAGGAGTTTCCAAAACTAAGGGACAGGGTAAACACTCCACAAACATGGAGCTCTGCTGGCCTAAAAACTTTTTGAGAAACTGCCTCTGAGCTTCCGCACTTGAATTATATATTGTTTTCAAGAGATTTGGCTTCCTTTGTAGTGAGACCATCAAAGCTCAGTCTACATCTATGTGACCTGGAGTACATGGTTTCTTATTTTCCAATGAACAAGATGAAGCAGTGCTGAATCCTCTCTTTGTAGGTAAACTGAGGCCATGAAGACAAATTGTGTCCCCGTGTGGACACCGAAGCCATTTGGTCCTCCTCCACATTTTGTGGTTATTTTTCTGCTGCACTGTGAGTTTGGTATTTGTTTCCCGAAATACTTGGAGCTAAACTGGGACACAGTGCTGGAGGGAGTTCTGTCACATGTGGTGGGTCAGGGTCTACAAGAGAATGCACCAACTAGGCTTCTATCTCTCACTGCTTGCCCCATTGCCCCCATGTCCATATCAACCCGATTCTTCATTTTCCTCTGAAAACTCTCCATATAACAAGATGTCTTTACATATAAGGGTCTGCTGGCTGCACCATGTCAGTTACAAGCCCTTTGGAATCCAATGGTAGATCCACATGGCCCTACCACGGATGTTTTATCAAACACCTCCCCACCACTGCTCTAGACCCACTACTCAGCAGGCTCCAACTTACTGGCATCTCTGTTCTACACCATTTTCATGAAACTCAGTAAGTTAAGGCACTGTCTGGTATACTCATAATCAGCAACAGGACATCCAATGTTTCTCCAGTGCCACCTGGTCATAGGAATTTCAAAAATTTCATGGTATTTATCTAGCCATTTTTCAAGCATGAAGTTGGAGGCAATGGGGGTTTCCATTCATTCAGAAAACATTAAATGGTGAGGAAGCTCATTTCAATGAATTCTCTGGAGAACTCTCACAGGCAAGGCTTCCCAAAGAGTGGAAAAAGGTCACATTAGGCCAGTCCCATTGAGGTCTACAATGTGAGGTCCATGTGTGTTTTGACTCTCAACTATGGCTGCCATTTCTTTAAGAATAAAATCATGTGATATCCTTGCTGAAATTCCCAGGCCTCTGTGGAAATCCACCCGGGGCCTAGGTCACAGTTTCCAAGAGTGACTTTCATGCGTGGCCTCTTAAAATCCCAACAAAATTCATGGCAATGCTTCTCTGAGTTCAGTTCCAAAACCCAGTCTCTAAGGGGAATGACACCAGATTTCAAGCCCACGTACACCCAGTCATTTTTTCCAATGCCACACAAATGAACAAAATTAAAACCAAAACAAAAACCAAAACACTCCCACATGGCCCTCATCTTATTCCATATAGTCAATCATCTTAACCTCTGGCTGGAGGTTTCCATGAGGGGCGCAGCCCAAGACAGTGTCCAAAATCAGCTCGTTTGCCCCTCATTTGCCTAAAGTCAGGGTAGCCTGGAAACCGTTTCTGTGAATGAGGAGTGAACAAATAAGCCTGCCGTTAATACTTCTGTGTTTCTCCAATTTGAGGCCAACTGAATTTAGGTATCGATTCTTTAGGTGATTTCGAGTCATGCGAAAACACAAGCACCTCTTCAGGGCTTTGAAGAACTCATTTGACCCAAAGAATCCCTATTCTCATTTGATGGAGTGCAGGAACCTAACAGAGGAAAGCAAGAGACTTCATTCACAATGAATGATATTTTTTGCCATTTTGGGTTTGGAAGCTCACATGGGATCATTCTTAAGATCCATCAGCTGCTGAGAATCTAAGTCACAGCCACACACAGGTCCAAGAGTCTGATAAAGACACATCCCTTTCCAAAGCAATTAAGCAAAGAGCCAGAGGGGAGGCCCATTCATTTCCATTTGAAAACTGTTTTCTTCAGGCTTCACAAAGGGGTGGCCTGAGGCAAAGACCTTCCAGACATTCAGTGCAACACAACAATAAGTAAGCAAAAGGCCCAAAGCAGGGTTTCTGCACTGAGACTTTCCTGGTCACACTGATATCTGAGTTTTCTGAGATGCTCGCCATTCTCTTCAGCTATCCAGTACGTGGCCATGTCACAGAGCTTGGAGGTGGTACCATTTTGGACACAAATCCATGAGCCTATTCTGGAGAGTGGCCAGAATTCGGGAAGAAAACAACAACTTAGAAAGATAGCAGATGTTGCACATCGATAAGACAAGCTGCAGTCCATTTATATATTGGCAGGATGAATTATGGGAAGATTTATACTAGACAGGACACATCCATTAATGCATTCTCTTTTCTAATGTCTACAACAATGGACACAGTGGAATACACAGAAACAGAAACACTCGCCGTGTCAAATGACTTACTAGAAACTGTCCACTCCAAACCAAACAAACCTACTTTCCTATCTATTCTCAGAACATGAGACAAAACAACAAACCCACACGCACTGCCACAAAGGCACCTCCTTCCCCCAAGTAGGTCTGTGACTATCTGGGTTGTCCTCTGACTGGTGGGCCATACTATGTTTTCCCGAAATGTCCTGTCTTCTCTCCGATCTTGTTTCCTTGAACAACTCTGTGAAGAAGTCAGGAAAAAGTGGTTAGCCACTACCTGTTTTCTCAGGAAAGGTCCATCTTCAGAGCTCTCCTGGCATGTGGCCTTCCTCACATCATTAGGTACCAAGAAAACTGACTCTGTCCTTGGTAAATCCAAACAAGTGAGCCCACTGGGACTGGGACTGGGACTGCCTCTGGCTGCCTGGCTTCTTGGATACCAAGTTAAGAGAGTTCCATCACCAAGGAACTGAGGTATGTCACATTCTTTGGAACTGAATGAGGTCACTGCCTTGGCAACCACTTTGTCCTAACAGTTGCTTCCAAGGGTAACATAAGATGGAGTTTGCCCCTACTTCCTCTGACACTTTCATAAGGTAGAATGTATATCAACCATTGGCACCCTGGAACAGCTCTCCACCCAGGCCTGGTTTGGTCCATGTTCTCTACAATAAGAAGAGAGAGGCCGATTCAGACACATCCCTTCATCCTGACCAGGTTGTTTGCCATGGAAGATGACTTTTGCTCTCTCAGGTGCTTCATACCTGCTTACAACTTCTCCAGGTATGATTTGTGCATGGACATTTGAGGTTCTCTTAATGTGGAAGGTCCCCAACTCTCCTGTATTGTAAGAACCACTCTGTCCCTGCTCTTCTGTAAAATGATTGAGGGAACAGTGTATACTGGGGGTTAAAAACAGGTTTGATTTTGGTTATGTATGACTCTGTGCGATGAATAATGGTATTGGGAACCTGAAATATTTACAAGAATATTGAGGTGAAATATAAGTATGAAAACAGAAATCTAGGTATGATTTGAAGCCCAGAAGGGTTCTGCCCTTGATTGGGATACTGAACTTTGAATTATGTTCTGCAAATTTGTCTCAGATAATTTGATATACAATGGCATAGGACCTTGTACATTGGATGATTGAATTTAGAAGAGAACATCTAGTCAAAAAGGGATATTCAGTAGGATTAGGAAGATAGTCAGTAGGTTTCGGAAGAAGAGTGAGTATAGGATTTGGACCAAAAGTTCTTTAGCAATAGACTTTCAGTTATAGAGTGAAAGTATATTTCAGCACATATGAAGAGTCAGTCACTATGTTGAACTGGGGAAAATATGTAGAAAAGCAGATATCAATAGAAACATTACGAAATCAGGCAAAGTATAAAGTGAGTGATAGAATTAGACATTTTCAACAGGGTTGAGTTTGAATATATAAACTAGGAAAAAACAAAAATGTAGTCACCAATAGGATTGACAATTGACAGCATTAGGCAACCTGGAAATGGATGTTTTTAGAAATCCATGTTCACTTTCCATTTAGGCTTTGGTACAATCATAAGTGTGACCTTTCCATTTTTTGTCCAGAATATTACTGTGATAATGAGGTGACATGAGTAATTCTTTCAAAATTTCTGGGAGCAATATATTGAAGATGTAAAATAGAATCGGGGGTAGAAAGAGGTGTACCCTGTTTCTATGAACATAGAGAAAAAGCATGAATAGACCATACTGTGAATAAATAATATAACTTTTTTGAACTTTAAATAATGAATTGAACTGATATCTGAAAAATTAAAGGAAATCGTATATTGATATACAATCATTCATTCCAACCAGTTATATATCTAATGGAAATATTAATGTTTTGGTTTATCATAAAGAGTGTGTGAGTTTTGCTTCAAAATGATTATGGAAATTCAAAATAATGTGTTTGGAAAGAAGTCTCATGAAAAGACCATTCAAGAAACCCTGACAATACATGTGTTCTGAAGCAAGAAGTGATTAAAGTTGAAACAAATGCCTATTAATTTGTGAACTTGTGGATGAAATGTATATCCTATGATGTGCAAAAACTGAGGAAACAATAATGTAGCAGTGTCGAATACAAATGAATGACAAATTACATATCATGTCCCATAGGAGTCTACTTGCATTGATGTTAGACTGGGTCAGTTACTGTAGAATAATTAGGATTTGTATGCACAATTCACTGAAGTTAGTTTTCAGTACTAGGAAACAAATATGTATTTCAAGTGGATGAATATTTATGATTATAATCTTGTGAAAAGTTGATTACAAATCCACATACATGAACATGAATGAATTTAGAGAGTGTATATTAGACACATATATTCCATATTTTGAAAAATTTGGAGAGTATATCTATATCTATATCTACATCTATATGTATATCTATATATATCTATCTATTTATATATATATATATATATATATATATATATACACACACACACACACACGCACACACACACACACACACACACACACACGCACACACACACACACACACACACACACACAACACTCACAGACATTAAAAAGTACCAATATAAATGCCAATCGAAATTCATCAGTAAATATATATCATCCACAGATGCAAACATATTTATTTTACTGAAGATGAGTTTATGTATAATGTTGTTGTACTAGGATGCTCTCCTATAGGTTGAATTTTCATTTCCAACAGCATTTAGGAGGAGTGAACTCTTCTCACAATTTGTATCTGCCAAGACAGCCACCTCACAAAAATGTACATGTGATACCTGGTAGGATTCTATATATGCATATAAATATACATGTGTGAATAGGCTACAGAAAAGGGAAACAAGAATTCACATATTTGTTAAGTTTAAAAACACATGGAGAATATTTCAATTAAAATTTGACTAGATTTATAACTCCTACCTTATATAATACAAATGTCAAGTCCACCTATACAACATGTCTCCTCTGAAGTGCTTGTATTTCTATTGTGTTGGGTTAATTTTCCCCATTATATTAGGATGAACTGTCTAAGTCTACCAGGTATGGGTTAATGTCAGGGATTCAGTACTTCAAATGGAAAATTTGAAAATGAATCCAATGCGTATGTAAATATATGCTGCACAATTTCCTCCCGCTCTCATCCAGAAGAATGCCTTGACATCACCTTCACCCCAAGTAAGACACAATTAGAGGAGAGGAGTTACAAAATCAGTGAATACATATCTGGAATGGAAAATGCTCAGCAGTTCACAACCTTGGAGGTGGTAGAAAAGTTTCCAAAACTAAGGGACAGGGTAAACACTCCACAAACATGGAGCTCTGCTGGCCTAAAAACTTTTTGAGAAACTCCTCTGAGATTCCGCACTTGAAATATATGTTGTTTTCAGGAGATTTGGCTTCCTTTGTAGTGAGACTATGAGAGCTGGGTCTGCATCTATGTGACCTGGAGGACATGGTTTCTTATTTTCCAAAGAACTAGATGAAGCAGTGCTGAATCCTCTCTTTGTAGGTTAACTGATGCCACTGGAGACTAAGTGTCTCCCCGTGTGGACTGTGAAGCCATTTGGTCCTCCTCCACTTTTTGTGGTGTTTTTCCTGCTGCACTGTGAGTTTGGTATTTGTTTCACGAAATACTAGGAGCTAAACTGGGATACAGTGCTGGAGGGAGTTGTGTCACGTGTGGTTGGTCAGGGTCTGCAAGGGAATGCACCAACTAGGCTTCTATCTCTCACAGCTTGGCCCATTGCCCCCTTGTCCATATCAACCTGATTCTTCATTTTCCTCTGAAGACTCTCCATATAACAAGATGCCTTTACATATAAGGGTCTGCTGGCTGCACCATGTCAGTTACAAGCCCTTTGGAATCCAATGGTAGATCCACATGGCCCTACCACGGATGTTTTATCAAACACCTCCCCACCACTGCTCTAGACCCACTACTCAGCAGGCTCCAACTTACTGGCATCTCTGTTCTACACCATTTTCATGAAACTCAGTAAATCAAGGCACTGTCTGGTATACTCATAATCAGCAACAGGACATCCAATGTTTCTCCAGTGCCACCTGGTCATAGGAATTTCAAAAATTTCATGGTATTTATCTAGCCATTTTTCAAGCATGAAGTTGGAGGCACTGTGGGTTTCAATTCATGCAGCAAACATTAAATGGTGAGGAAGCTCATTTCAATGAAATCTCTGGAGATCTCTAAAAGGCAAGGCTTCCCAAAGAGTGGACAAAAGGTCACAATGGGCCAGGCCCATTGAGGTCTACAATGTGAGGTCCATGTGTGTTTTGACTCTCAACTATGGCTGCCATTTCTTTAAGAATAAAATCATTTGATATCCTTGCTGAGTTTCCCAGGCCTCTGTGGAAATCCACCCGGGGCCTAGGTCTCAGTTTCCAAGAGCGACTTTCATGCGTGGCCTCTTAAAATCCCAACAAAATTCATGGCAATGCTTCTCTGAGTTCAGTTCCAAAACCCAGTCTCTAAGGGGAATCACACCAGAGTTCAAGCCCACGTGGACACAGTCATTTCTTCCAACTGTCACACAAATGACCAAAATTAAAACCGAAACACTCCCACATGGCCCTCATCTTATTCCATATAGTAACTCATCTTAACCTCTGGCTGGAGGTTTCCATGAGGGGCGCAGCCCAAGACAGTGTCCAAAATCAGCTCGTTTGCCCCTCATTTGCCTAAAGTCAGGGTGGCCTGGACACCGTTTCTGTGAACCAGGAATGATCAAAGAAGCCTGCCGTTAATTCTTCTGTGTTTCTCCAATTTGAGGCCTACTGATTTCAGGAATACATTCTTTATGTGATTTAAAGTTATTCGAAAACCCAAGCACCCCTGCAGAGATTTGAAGAACTCATTTGACCCAAAGAATCCCTATTCTCACTTATGGAGTTCAGGATTTTAACAGAGGAAGGCAAGAGAATTCATCCACAATGAAAGATTTTTTGCCCTTATGGTTTTGGATGCACGCAGGGGATCATTTTTAGATTCATCAGGTGCTGAGAATCTAAGTCACAGCCACACACATGGCCAAGAGGCTGATTCAGACACATCCTTTCCCAAAGCAATGAAGCCAGAAGCCACAGGTGATGCCCATTCATTTTCATTTGAAAACTGTTTTCTTCAGGCTTCACAAAGGGGTGGCCTGAGGCAAAGACCTTCCTGACATTCAGTGCAACACAACAATAAGTCAGCAAAAGGCCCAAAGCAGGGTTTCTGCACTGAGACTTTCCTGGTCACACTGATATCTGAGTTTTCTGAGATGCTCGCCATTCTCTTCAGCTATCCAGTACGTGGCCATGTCACAGAGCTTGGAGGTGGTACCATTTTGGACACAAATCCATGAGCCTATTTTGGAGAGTGGCCAGAATTCGGGAAGAAAACAACAACTTAGAAAGATAGCAGATGTTGCACATCGATAAGACAAGCTGCAGTCCATTTATATATTGGCAGGATGAATTATGGGAAGATTTATACTAGACAGGACACATCCATTAATGCATTCTCTTTTCTAATGTCTACAACAATGGACACAGTGGAATACACAGAAACAGAAACACTCGCCGTGTCAAATGACTTACTAGAAACTGTCCACTCCAAACCAAACAAACCTACTTTCCTATCTATTCTCAGAACATGAGACAAAACAACAAACCCACACGCACTCCCACAAAGGCACCTCCTTCCCCCAAGTAGGTCTGTGACTATCTGGGGTGTCCTCTGACTGGTGGGCCATACTATGTTTTCCCAAAATGTCCTGTCTTCTCTCCGATCTTGTTTCCTTGAACAACTCTGTGAAGAAGTCAGGAAAAAGTGGTTAGCCACTACCTGTTTTCTCAGGAAAGGTCCATCTTCAGAGCTCTCCTGGCATGTGGCCTTCCTCACATCATTAGGTACCAAGAAAACTGACTCTGTCCTTGGTAAATCCAAACAAGTGAGCCCACTGGGACTGGGACTGGGACTGCCTCTGGCTGCCTGGCTTCTTGGATACCAAGTTAAGAGAGTTCCATCACCAAGGAACTGAGGTATGTCACATTCTTTGGAACTGAATGAGGTCACTGCCTTGGCAACCACTTTGTCCTAACAGTTGCTTCCAAGGGTAACATAAGATGGAGTTTGCCCCTACTTCCTCTGACACTTTCATAAGGTAGAATGTATATCAACCATTGGCACCCTGGAACAGCTCTCCACCCAGGCCTGGTTTGGTTCATGTTCTCTACAATAAGAAGAGAGAGGCCGATTCAGACACATCCCTTCATCCTGACCAGGTTGTTTGCCATGGAAGATGACTTTTGCTCTCTCAGGTGCTTCATACCTGCTTACAACTTCTCCAGGTATGATTTGTGCATGGACATTTGAGGTTCTCTTAATGTGGAAGGTCCCCAACTCTCCTGTATTGTAAGAACCACTCTGTCCCTGCTCTTCTGTAAAATGATTGAGGGAACATTGTATACTGGGGGTTAAAAACAGGTTTGATTTTGGTTATGTATGACTCTGTGCGATGAATAATGGTATTGGGAACCTGAAATATTTACAAGAATATTGAGGTGAAATATAAGTATGAAAACAGAAATCTAGGTATGATTTGAAGCCCAGAAGGGTTCTGCCCTTGATTGGGATACTGAACTTTGAATTATGTTCTGCAAATTTGTCTGAGATAATTTGATATACAATGGCATAGGACCTTGTACATTGGATGATTGAATTTAGAAGAGAACATCTAGTCAAAAAGGGATATTCAGTAGGATTAGGAAGATAGTCAGTAGGTTTCGGAAGAAGAGTGAGTATAGGATTTGGACCAAAAGTTCTTTAGCAATAGACTTTCAGTTATAGAGTGAAAGTATATTTCAGCACATATGAAGAGTCAGTCACTATGTTGAACTGGGGAAAATATGTAGAAAAGCAGATATCAATAGAAACATTACGAAATCAGGCAAAGTATAAAGTGAGTGATAGAATTAGACATTTTCAACAGGGTTGAGTTTGAATATATAAACTAGGAAAAAACAAAAATGTAGTCACCAATAGGATTGACAATTGACAGCATTAGGCAACCTGGAAATGGATGTTTTTAGAAATCCATGTTCACTTTCCATTTAGGCTTTGATACAATCATAAGTGTGAACTTTCCATTTTTTGTCCAGAATATTACTGTGATAATGAGGTGACATGAGTAATTCTTTCACCATTTCTGGGAGCAATATATTGAAGATGTAAAATAGAATCGGGGGTAGAAAGAGGTGTACCCTGTTTCTATGAACATAGAGAAAAAGCATGAATAGACCATACTGTGAATAAATAATATAACTTTTTTGAACTTTAAATAATGAATTGAACTGATATCTGAAAAATTAAAGGAAGTCGTATATTGATATACAATCATTCATTCCAACCAGTTATATATCTAATGGAAATATTAATGTTTTGGTTTATCATAAAGAGTGTGTGAGTTTTGCTTCAAAATGATTATGGAAATTCAAAATAATGTGTTTGGAAAGAAGTCTCATGAAAAGACCATTCAAGAAACCCTGACAATACATGTGTTCTGAAGCAAGAAGTGATTAAAGTTGAAACAAATGCCTATTAATTTGTGAACTTGTGGATGAAATGTATATCCGATGATGTGCAAAAACTGAGGAAACAATAATGTAGCAGTGTCGAATACAAATGAATGACAAATTACATATCATGTCCCATAGGAGTCTACTTGCATTGATGTTAGACTGGGTCAGTTACTGTAGAATAATTAGGATTTGTATGCACAATTCACTGAAGTTAGTTTTCAGTACTAGGAAACAAATATGTATTTAAAGTGGATGAATATTTATGATTATAATCTTGTGAAAAGTTGATTACAAATCCACATACATGAACATGAATGAATTTAGAGAGTGTATATTAGACACATATATTCCATATTTTGAAAAATTTGGAGAGTATATCTATATCTATATCTACATCTATATGTATATCTATATATATCTATCTATTTATATATATATATATATATATATATATATATATATATATATATACACACACACACACGCACATACACACACACACACACACACACACACAACACTCACAGACATTAAAAAGTACCAATATAAATGCCAATCGAAATTCATCAGTAAATATATATCATCCACAGATGCAAACATATTTATTTTACTGAAGATGAGTTTATGTATAATGTTGTTGTACTAGGACGCTCTCCTATAGGTTGAATTTTCATTTCCAACAGCATTTAGGAGGAGTGAACTCTTCTCACAATTTGTATCTGCCAAGACAGCCACCTCACAAAAATGTACATGTGATACCTGGTAGGATTCTATATATGCATATAAATATACATGTGTGAATAGGCTACAGAAAAGGGAAACAAGAATTCACATATTTGTTAAGTTTAAAAACACATGGAGAATATTTCAATTAAAATTTGACTAGATTTATAACTCCTACCTTATATAATACAAATGTCAAGTCCACCTATACAACATGTCTCCTCTGAAGTGCTTGTATTTCTATTGTGTTGGGTTAATTTTCCCCATTATATTAGGATGAACTGTCTAAGTCTACCAGGTATGGGTTAATGTCAGGGATTCAGTACTTCGAATGGAAAATTTGAAAATGAATCCAATGCGTATGTAAATATATGCTGCACAATTTCCTCCCGCTCTCATCCAGAAGAATGCCTTGACATCACCTTCACCCCAAGTAAGACACAATTAGAGGAGAGGAGTTACAAAATCAGTGAATACATATCTGGAATGGAAAATGCTCAGCAGTTCACAACCTTGGAGGTGGTAGAAAAGTTTCCAAAACTAAGGGACAGGGTAAACACTCCACAAACATGGAGCTCTGCTGGCCTAAAAACTTTTTGAGAAACTCCTCTGAGATTCCGCACTTGAAATATATGTTGTTTTCAGGAGATTTGGCTTCCTTTGTAGTGAGACTATGAGAGCTGGGTCTGCATCTATGTGACCTGGAGGACATGGTTTCTTATTTTCCAAAGAACTAGATGAAGCAGTGCTGAATCCTCTCTTTGTAGGTTAACTGATGCCACTGGAGACTAAGTGTCTCCCCGTGTGGACTGTGAAGCCATTTGGTCCTCCTCCACTTTTTGTGGTGTTTTTCCTGCTGCACTGTGAGTTTGGTATTTGTTTCACGAAATACTAGGAGCTAAACTGGGATACAGTGCTGGAGGGAGTTGTGTCACGTGTGGTTGGTCAGGGTCTGCAAGGGAATGCACCAACTAGGCTTCTATCTCTCACAGCTTGGCCCATTGCCCCCTTGTCCATATCAACCTGATTCTTCATTTTCCTCTGAAGACTCTCCATATAACAAGATGCCTTTACATATAAGGGTCTGCTGGCTGCACCATGTCAGTTACAAGCCCTTTGGAATCCAATGGTAGATCCACATGGCCCTACCACGGATGTTTTATCAAACACCTCCCCACCACTGCTCTAGACCCACTACTCAGCAGGCTCCAACTTACTGGCATCTCTGTTCTACACCATTTTCATGAAACTCAGTAAATCAAGGCACTGTCTGGTATACTCATAATCAGCAACAGGACATCCAATGTTTCTCCAGTGCCACCTGGTCATAGGAATTTCAAAAATTTCATGGTATTTATCTAGCCATTTTTCAAGCATGAAGTTGGAGGCACTGTGGGTTTCAATTCATGCAGCAAACATTAAATGGTGAGGAAGCTCATTTCAATGAAATCTCTGGAGATCTCTAAAAGGCAAGGCTTCCCAAAGAGTGGACAAAAGGTCACATTAGGCCAGGCCCATTGAGGTCTACAATGTGAGGTCCATGTGTGTTTTGACTCTCAACTATGGCTGCCATTTCTTTAAGAATAAAATCATTTGATATCCTTGCTGAGTTTCCCAGGCCTCTGTGGAAATCCACCCGGGGCCTAGGTCTCAGTTTCCAAGAGCGACTTTCATGCGTGGCCTCTTAAAATCCCAACAAAATTCATGGCAATGCTTCTCTGAGTTCAGTTCCAAAACCCAGTCTCTAAGGGGAATCACACCAGAGTTCAAGCCCACGTGGACACAGTCATTTCTTCCAACTGTCACACAAATGACCAAAATTAAAACCGAAACACTCCCACATGGCCCTCATCTTATTCCATATAGTAACTCATCTTAACCTCTGGCTGGAGGTTTCCATGAGGGGCGCAGCCCAAGACAGTGTCCAAAATCAGCTCGTTTGCCCCTCATTTGCCTAAAGTCAGGGTGGCCTGGACACCGTTTCTGTGAACCAGGAATGATCAAAGAAGCCTGCCGTTAATTCTTCTGTGTTTCTCCAATTTGAGGCCTACTGATTTCAGGAATACATTCTTTATGTGATTTAAAGTTATTCGAAAACCCAAGCACCCCTGCAGAGATTTGAAGAACTCATTTGACCCAAAGAATCCCTATTCTCACTTATGGAGTTCAGGATTTTAACAGAGGAAGGCAAGAGAATTCATCCACAATGAAAGATTTTTTGCCCTTATGGTTTTGGATGCACGCAGGGGATCATTTTTAGATTCATCAGGTGCTGAGAATCTAAGTCACAGCCACACACATGGCCAAGAGGCTGATTCAGACACATCCTTTCCCAAAGCAATGAAGCCAGAAGCCACAGGTGATGCCCATTCATTTTCATTTGAAAACTGTTTTCTTCAGGCTTCACAAAGGGGTGGCCTGAGGCAAAGACCTTCCTGACATTCAGTGCAACACAACAATAAGTCAGCAAAAGGCCCAAAGCAGGGTTTCTGCACTGAGACTTTCCTGGTCACACTGATATCTGAGTTTTCTGAGATGCTCGCCATTCTCTTCAGCTATCCAGTACGTGGCCATGTCACAGAGCTTGGAGGTGGTACCATTTTGGACACAAATCCATGAGCCTATTTTGGAGAGTGGCCAGAATTCGGGAAGAAAACAACAACTTAGAAAGATAGCAGATGTTGCACATCGATAAGACAAGCTGCAGTCCATTTATATATTGGCAGGATGAATTATGGGAAGATTTATACTAGACAGGACACATCCATTAATGCATTCTCTTTTCTAATGTCTACAACAATGGACACAGTGGAATACACAGAAACAGAAACACTCGCCGTGTCAAATGACTTACTAGAAACTGTCCACTCCAAACCAAACAAACCTACTTTCCTATCTATTCTCAGAACATGAGACAAAACAACAAACCCACACGCACTCCCACAAAGGCACCTCCTTCCCCCAAGTAGGTCTGTGACTATCTGGGGTGTCCTCTGACTGGTGGGCCATACTATGTTTTCCCAAAATGTCCTGTCTTCTCTCCGATCTTGTTTCCTTGAACAACTCTGTGAAGAAGTCAGGAAAAAGTGGTTAGCCACTACCTGTTTTCTCAGGAAAGGTCCATCTTCAGAGCTCTCCTGGCATGTGGCCTTCCTCACATCATTAGGTACCAAGAAAACTGACTCTGTCCTTGGTAAATCCAAACAAGTGAGCCCACTGGGACTGGGACTGGGACTGCCTCTGGCTGCCTGGCTTCTTGGATACCAAGTTAAGAGAGTTCCATCACCAAGGAACTGAGGTATGTCACATTCTTTGGAACTGAATGAGGTCACTGCCTTGGCAACCACTTTGTCCTAACAGTTGCTTCCAAGGGTAACATAAGATGGAGTTTGCCCCTACTTCCTCTGACACTTTCATAAGGTAGAATGTATATCAACCATTGGCACCCTGGAACAGCTCTCCACCCAGGCCTGGTTTGGTTCATGTTCTCTACAATAAGAAGAGAGAGGCCGATTCAGACACATCCCTTCATCCTGACCAGGTTGTTTGCCATGGAAGATGACTTTTGCTCTCTCAGGTGCTTCATACCTGCTTACAACTTCTCCAGGTATGATTTGTGCATGGACATTTGAGGTTCTCTTAATGTGGAAGGTCCCCAACTCTCCTGTATTGTAAGAACCACTCTGTCCCTGCTCTTCTGTAAAATGATTGAGGGAACATTGTATACTGGGGGTTAAAAACAGGTTTGATTTTGGTTATGTATGACTCTGTGCGATGAATAATGGTATTGGGAACCTGAAATATTTACAAGAATATTGAGGTGAAATATAAGTATGAAAACAGAAATCTAGGTATGATTTGAAGCCCAGAAGGGTTCTGCCCTTGATTGGGATACTGAACTTTGAATTATGTTCTGCAAATTTGTCTCAGATAATTTGATATACAATGGCATAGGACCTTGTACATTGGATGATTGAATTTAGAAGAGAACATCTAGTCAAAAAGGGATATTCAGTAGGATTAGGAAGATAGTCAGTAGGTTTCGGAAGAAGAGTGAGTATAGGATTTGGACCAAAAGTTCTTTAGCAATAGACTTTCAGTTATAGAGTGAAAGTATATTTCAGCACATATGAAGAGTCAGTCACTATGTTGAACTGGGGAAAATATGTAGAAAGGCAGATATCAATAGAAACATTACGAAATCAGACAAAGTATAAAGTGAGTGATAGAATTAGACATTTTCAACAGGGTTGAGTTTGAATATATAAACTAGGAAAAAACAAAAATGTAGTCACCAATAGGATTGACAATTGACAGCATTAGGCAACCTGGAAATGGATGTTTTTAGAAATCCATGTTCACTTTCCATTTAGGCTTTGGTACAATCATAAGTGTGACCTTTCCATTTTTTGTCCAGAATATTACTGTGATAATGAGGTGACATGAGTAATTCTTTCACCATTTCTGGGAGCAATATATTGAAGATGTAAAATAGAATCGGGGGTAGAAAGAGGTGTACCCTGTTTCTATGAACATAGAGAAAAAGCATGAATAGACCATACTGTGAATAAATAATATAACTTTTTTGAACTTTAAATAATGAATTGAACTGATATCTGAAAAATTAAAGGAAGTCGTATATTGATATACAATCATTCATTCCAACCAGTTATATATCTAATGGAAATATTAATGTTTTGGTTTATCATAAAGAGTGTGTGAGTTTTGCTTCAAAATGATTATGGAAATTCAAAATAATGTGTTTGGAAAGAAGTCTCATGAAAAGACCATTCAAGAAACCCTGACAATACATGTGTTCTGAAGCAAGAAGTGATTAAAGTTGAAACAAATGCCTATTAATTTGTGAACTTGTGGATGAAATGTATATCCTATGATGTGCAAAAACTGAGGAAACAATAATGTAGCAGTGTCGAATACAAATGAATGACAAATTACATATCATGTCCCATAGGAGTCTACTTGCATTGATGTTAGACTGGGTCAGTTACTGTAGAATAATTAGGATTTGTATGCACAATTCACTGAAGTTAGTTTTCAGTACTAGGAAACAAATATGTATTTAAAGTGGATGAATATTTATGATTATAATCTTGTGAAAAGTTGATTACAAATCCACATACATGAACATGAATGAATTTAGAGAGTGTATATTAGACACATATATTCCATATTTTGAAAAATTTGGAGAGTATATCTATATCTATATCTACATCTATATGTATATCTATATATATCTATCTATTTATATATATATATATATATATATATATATATATATATATACACACACACACACGCACATACACACACACACACACACACACACACAACACTCACAGACATTAAAAAGTACCAATATAAATGCCAATCGAAATTCATCAGTAAATATATATCATCCACAGATGCAAACATATTTATTTTACTGAAGATGAGTTTATGTATAATGTTGTTGTACTAGGACGCTCTCCTATAGGTTGAATTTTCATTTCCAACAGCATTTAGGAGGAGTGAACTCTTCTCACAATTTGTATCTGCCAAGACAGCCACCTCACAAAAATGTACATGTGATACCTGGTAGGATTCTATATATGCATATAAATATACATGTGTGAATAGGCTACAGAAAAGGGAAACAAGAATTCACATATTTGTTAAGTTTAAAAACACATGGAGAATATTTCAATTAAAATTTGACTAGATTTATAACTCCTACCTTATATAATACAAATGTCAAGTCCACCTATACAACATGTCTCCTCTGAAGTGCTTGTATTTCTATTGTGTTGGGTTAATTTTCCCCATTATATTAGGATGAACTGTCTAAGTCTACCAGGTATGGGTTAATGTCAGGGATTCAGTACTTCGAATGGAAAATTTGAAAATGAATCCAATGCGTATGTAAATATATGCTGCACAATTTCCTCCCGCTCTCATCCAGAAGAATGCCTTGACATCACCTTCACCCCAAGTAAGACACAATTAGAGGAGAGGAGTTACAAAATCAGTGAATACATATCTGGAATGGAAAATGCTCAGCAGTTCACAACCTTGGAGGTGGTAGAAAAGTTTCCAAAACTAAGGGACAGGGTAAACACTCCACAAACATGGAGCTCTGCTGGCCTAAAAACTTTTTGAGAAACCCCTCTGAGATTCCACACTTGAAATATATGTTGTTTTCAGGAGATTTGGCTTCCTTTGTAGTGAGTCTATGAGAGCTGGGTCTGCATCTATGTGACCTGGAGGACATGGTTTCTTATTTTCCAAAGAACTAGATGAAGCAGTGCTGAATCCTCTCTTTGTAGGTTAACTGATGCCACTGGAGACTAAGTGTCTCCCCGTGTGGACTGTGAAGCCATTTGGTCCTCCTCCAATTTTTGTGGTGTTTTTCCTGCTGCACTGTGAGTTCGATATTTGTTTCACGAAATACTAGGAGCTAAACTGGGATACAGTGCTGGAGGGAGTTGTGTCACGTGTGGTTGGTCAAGGTCTGCAAGGGAATGCACCAACTAGGCTTCTATCTCTCACAGCTTGGCCCATTGCCCCCTTGTCCATATCAACCTGATTCTTCATTTTCCTCTGAAGACTCTCCATATAACAAGATGCCTTTACATATAAGGGTCTGCTGGCTGCACCATGTCAGTTACAAGCCCTTTGGAATCCAATGGTAGATCCACATGGCCCTACCACGGATGTTTTATCAAACACCTCCCCACCACTGCTCTAGACCCACTACTCAGCAGGCTCCAACTTACTGGCATCTCTGTTCTACACCATTTTCATGAAACTCAGTAAATCAAGGCACTGTCTGGTATACTCATAATCAGCAACAGGACATCCAATGTTTCTCCAGTGCCACCTGGTCATAGGAATTTCAAAAATTTCATGGTATTTATCTAGCCATTTTTCAAGCATGAAGTTGGAGGCACTGTGGGTTTCAATTCATGCAGCAAACATTAAATGGTGAGGAAGCTCATTTCAATGAAATCTCTGGAGATCTCTAAAAGGCAAGGCTTCCCAAAGAGTGGACAAAAGGTCACATTAGGCCAGGCCCATTGAGGTCTACAATGTGAGGTCCATGTGTGTTTTGACTCTCAACTATGGCTGCCATTTCTTTAAGAATAAAATCATTTGATATCCTTGCTGAGTTTCCCAGGCCTCTGTGGAAATCCACCCGGGGCCTAGGTCTCAGTTTCCAAGAGCGACTTTCATGCGTGGCCTCTTAAAATCCCAACAAAATTCATGGCAATGCTTCTCTGAGTTCAGTTCCAAAACCCAGTCTCTAAGGGGAATCACACCAGAGTTCGAGCCCACGTGGACACAGTCATTTCTTCCAACTGTCACACAAATGACCAAAATTAAAACCGAAACACTCCCACATGGCCCTCATCTTATTCCATATAGTAACTCATCTTAACCTCTGGCTGGAGGTTTCCATGAGGGGCGCAGCCCAAGACAGTGTCCAAAATCAGCTCGTATGCCCCTCATTTGCCTAAAGTCAGGGTGGCCTGGAAACCGTTTCTGTGAACCAGGAATGATCAAAGAAGCCTGCCGTTAATTCTTCTGTGTTTCTCCAATTTGAGGCCTACTGATTTCAGGAATACATTCTTTATGTGATTTAAAGTTATTCGAAAACCCAAGCACCTCTGCAGAGATTTGAAGAACTCATTTGACCCAAAGAATCCCTATTCTCACTTATAAAGTTCAGGATTTTAACAGAGGAAGGCAAGAGAATTCATCCACAATGAAAGATTTTTTGCCCTTATGGTTTTGGATGCACGCAGGGGATCATTTTCAGATTCATCAGGTGCTGAGAATCTAAGTCACAGCCACACACATGGCCAAGAGGCTGATTCAGACACATCCTTTCCCAAAGCAATGAAGCCAGAAGCCACAGGTGATGCCCATTCATTTCCATTTGAAAACTGTTTTCTTCAGGCTTCACAAAGGGGTGGCCTGAGGCAAAGACCTTCCTGACATTCAGTGCAACACAACAATAAGTCAGCAAAAGGCCCAAAGCAGGGTTTCTGCACTGAGACTTTCCTGGTCACACTGATATCTGAGTTTTCTGAGATGCTCGCCATTCTCTTCAGCTATCCAGTACATGGCCATGTCACAGAGCTTGGAGGTGGTACATATTTTGGACACAAAATCATGAGCCTATTCTGGAGAGTGGCTAGAATTCAGGAAGAAAACAGCAACGTAGAAAGATAGCAGGTGTTGCACATCGATAAGACAAGCTGCAGTCCATTCATATATTGGGCAGGATGAATTATGGGAAGATTTATACTAGACAGGACACCTCCATTAATGCATTCTCTTTTTAATGTCTACAACAACGGACACATTGGGATACACCGAAACAGAAACACTCGCCTGATCAAACAACTTACTAGAAACTGTCCACTCCAAACCAAACAAACAGCCTTTCCTACCTATTCTCAGAACATGAGACAAAACAACACACCCACACCCACTCCCACAAAGGCACCTCCTTCCCCCAAGTAGGTCTGTGACTATCCGGAGTTTCCTCTGACTGGGGGCCATACTATGTTCCCCCGAAATGTCCTGTCTTCTCTCAGATCTTGTTTCCTTGTTCAACTCTTTGTAGTTTTCAGGAAAAAGTGGTGAGCCACTACCTGCTTTCTCAGGAAAGGTCCATCTTCAGAGTTCTCTTGGCATTAGGCCATCCTCACATCAGTAGGTACCAAGAAAACTGACTCTGTCCTTGGTAAATCCAAGCAAGTGAGCCCACTGGGACTGGGACTGGGACTGCCTCTGGGTGCCTGGCCTCTTGGATACAAATTTCAGAGAGTTCCATCACCAAGGAAATGAGGTATGTCACTTTCTTTGGAACTGAATGAGTCACTTCCTTGGCAACCACATTGTCCTAACTGTTGCTTCCAAGGGTCCCATGAGATGGAGGCTTCCCCTACTTCCTGTGACACTTTCACAAGGGAGAATGGTATATCAACCATAGGCACCCAGGAACAGCTCTCCACACAGGCCTGGTTTGGTCCATCTTCTCTACAATAAGAAGAGAGAGGCTGATTCAGACACATCCCTTCTTTCTGACCAAGATATTTGCCATGGAAGATGACTTTTGCTCTCTCAGGTCCTTCATACCTGCCTACAACTTCTCCAGGTATCATTTCTGCATGGAAATTTGAGGTTCTCATCAGGTGGAATATCCCCAACTTTCCTGTATTGTAAGAACCACTTTGTCCCTGCTCTTCTGAAAGATGATTGAGGGACCAGTGTATAATTGGGGTTAAAAACAGGTTTGATATGGGTTACGAATGATTCTGTGCGATGAATAATGGTATTGGGAACCTGCAATGCTTACACAATATAGATGTGAAATATAAGTATGAAAACAGAAATCTAGGTATGATTTGAAGCCCATAAGGGTTCTGCCCTTGATTGGGATACTTAGCTTTGAATTATGTTCTGCAAAGATGTCTCAGATAATTCGATATACAATGGCATAGGACCTTGTAAATTGGATGATTGAATTTAAAAGAGAGCACCCAGTCAAAAAGGGATATTCAGTAGGATTAGGAAGATAGTCGGTAGGTTTAGGAAGAAGAGTGAGTATAGGATTTGGACCAAAAGTTCTTTAGCAATAGACTTTCGGTTATAGAGTGAATGTAAATGTCAGCACATATGAAGAGTCAGTCACTATGTTGAACTGGGGAAAATATGTAGAAAAGCAGAGATCAATAGAAACATTACGAAATCAGGCAAAGTATAAAGTGAGTGATAGAATTAGACATTTTCAACAGGATTGAGTTTGAATATATAAATTAGAAAAAAACAAAAATGTAGTCACCAATAGGATTGACAATTGACAGCATTAGGCAACCTGGACATGGATGTTTTTAGAAATCCATGTTCACTTTCCATTTAGGATTTGGTACAATCATAAGTGTGACCTTTCCATTTTTTGTCCAGAATATTACTGTGATAATGAGGTGACATGAGTAATTCTTTCACCATTTCTGGGAGCAATATATTGAAGATGTAAAATCAGAATCGGGGGTAGAAAGAGGTGTACCCTGTTTCTATGAACATAGAGAAAAAGCATGAATAGACCATACTGTGAATAAATAATATAACTTTTTTGAACTTTAAATAATGAATTGAACTGATATCTGAAAAATTAAAGGAAATCGTATATTGATATACAATCATTAATTCCAACCAGTTATTTATCTAATGGAAATATTAGTGTTTTCTTTTATCATGAAGAGTTTGTGAGTTTTGCTTCAAAATGATTATGGAAATTCAAAATAATGTGTTTGGTAAGAAGTCTCATGAAAAGACCAGTCAAGAAACCCTGACAATACATGTGTTCTGAAGCAAGAAGTGATTAAAGTTGAAACAAATGCCTATTAATTTGTGAACTTGTGGATGAAATGTATATCCTATGATGTGCAAAAACTGAGGAAACAATAATGTAGCAGTGTCGAATACAAATGAATGACAAATTACATATCATGTCCCATAGGAGTCTACTTGCATTGATGTTAGACTGGGTCAGTTACTGTAGAATAATTAGGATTTGTATGCACAATTCACTGAAGTTAGTTTTCAGTACTAGGAAACAAATATATATTTCAAGTGGATGAATATTTATGATTATAATCTTGTGAAAAGTTGATTACAAATCCACATACATGAACATGAATGAATTTAGAGAGTGTATATTAGACACATATATTCCATATTTTGAAAAATTTGGAGAGTATATCTATATCTATATCTACATCTATATGTATATCTATATATATCTATCTATTTATATATATATATAGACATATATATTTCATATATATATATATATTTCATATATATTTCATATATATATTAGACATATATATTTCATATTTTGAAAAATTTGGGGAGTATATCTATATCTATATCTATATCTATATCTATATCCACACACACACACACACACACACACACACACAACATTCACAGACATTAAAAAATACCAATATAAATGCCAATCGAAATTGATCAGTAAATATATATGATCCACAGATGCAAAAATATTTATTTTGCTGAACATGAGTTTATGTATAATGTTGTTTTACTAGGACGCTCTCCTATAGGTTGAATTTTCATTTCCAACAGCATTTAGGAGGAGTGAACTCTTCTCACAATTTGTATCTGCCAAGACAGCCACCTCACAAAAATGTACGTGTGATACCTGCTAGGATTCTATATATGCATATATATATACATGTGTGAATAGGCTACAGAAAAGGGAAACAAGAATTCACATATTTGTTAAGTTTAAAAACACATGGAGAATATGTCCATTAAAATTTGAATACATTTATAACTCCTACCTTAAATAATTCAAATGTCAAGTCCAACTATACAACATGTCTCCTCTGAAGTGCTTGTATTTCTATTGTGTTGGGTTAATTTTCCCCATTATATTAGGATGAATAGTCTGAGTCTACTAGGTATGGCTTAGTGTCAGGAATTCAGCATTTCGAATGGAAAATTGGAAAATGAATCCAATGTGTATGTAAATATATGCTGCACAAATATCCTCCCGTTCTCATCCAGAAGAATGCCTTGACATTACCTTCACCCCAAGTAAGACACAATTAGAGGAGAAGAGTTACAAAATCAGTGAATAATTACCTGGAATGGAAAATGATCAGGAGTTCACAACCTTGGAGGTGGTAGAGGAGTTTGCAAAACTAAGGGACAGGGTAAACACTCCACAAACATGGAGCTCTGCTGGCCTAAAAACTTTTTGAGAAACTGCCTCTGAGCTTCTGTACTTGAAATATATGTTGTTTTCATGAGATTTGGCTTCCTTTGTAGTGAGACCATCAAAGCTGGGTCTGCATTTATGTGACCTGGAGGACATGGTTTCTTATTTTCCAATGAACAAGATGAAGCAGTGCTGAATCCTCTCTTTGTAGGTAAACTGAGACCACTGGGTACTAAGTGTCTCCCCGTGTGGACACTGAAGCCATTTGGTCCTCCTCCACTTTTTGTGGTGTTTTTGCTGCTGCACTGTGAGTTTGGTATTTGTTTCCCGAAATACTAGGAACTAAACTGGGACACAGTGCTGGAGGGAGTTCTGTCATGTGTGGTGGGTCATGGTCTGCAAGAGAATGCACCAACTAGGCTTCTATCTCTCACAGCTTGCCCAATTGACTCCATGTCCATATCAACCTGATTCTTAATTTTCCTCTGAAAACTCTCCATATAACAAGATGCCTTTACATATAAGGGTCTGCTGGCTGCACCATGTCAGTTACAAGCCATTTGGAATCCAATGGTAGATCCACATGGCACTACCATGGATGTTTTATCAAACACCTCTCCACCACTGCTCTAGACCCACTACTCAGCAGACTCCAACTTACTGGCATCTCTGTTCTACACCATTTTTATGAAACTCAGTAAATCATGGCACTGTCTGGTATACTCATGATCGGCAACAGGACATCCAATGTTTCTCCAGTGCCACCTGGTCATTGGAATTTCAAAAATTTCATGGTATTTATTTAGCCATTTTTCAAGCATGAAGTTCTAGGCACTGTGGGTTTCAATTCATTCAGCAAACATTAAATGGTGAGGAAGCTCATTTCAATGAAATCTCTGGAGAACCCTCACAGGCAAGGCTTCCCAAAGAGTGAACAAAAGGTCACATTAGGCCAGGCCCATTGAGGTCTACAATGTGAGGTCCATGTGTGTTTTGACTCTCAACTATGGCTGCCATTTCTTTAAGAATTATATAATGTGATATCCTTGCTGAGATTCCCAGGCCTCTGTGGAAATCCACCGGGGCCTAGGTCTCAGTTTCCAAGAGCGACTTTCATGCGTGGCCTCTTAAAATCCCAACAAAATTCATGCCAATGCTTCTCTGAGTTCAGTTTCAAATCCCAGTCTCTAAGGGGAATCACACCAGAGTTCAAGCCCACGTGGACCCAGTCATTTTTTCCAATGCCACACAAATGATCAAAATTAAAATCAAAACACTCCCACATGGCCCTCATCTTATTCCATATAGTCAATCATCTTAACATCTGGGTGGAGGTTTCCATGAGGGGCGCAGCCAAAGACAGTGTCCAAAATCAGCTCGTTTGCCCCTCATTTTCCTAAAGTCAGGGTAGCCTGGACACCGGTTCTGTGAACCAGGATTGAACAAATAAGCCTGCCGTTAATACTTCTGTGTTTCTCCAATTTGATGCCTACTGATTTTAGGTATCGATTCTTTAGGTGATTTCAAGTCATGCGAAAACACAAGCACCTCTGCAGGTCTTTGAAGAACTCATTTGACCCAAAGAATCCCTATTCTCATTTGCTGGAGTACAGGAACCTAACAGAGGAAGGAAAGAGACTTCATCCCCAATGAATGATATTTTTGCCATTTTGGTTTTGGAAGCTCACATGGGATCATTCTTAAGATCCATCAGGTTCTGTGAATCTAAGTCACAGCCACACACAGGTCCAAGAGGCTGATAAAGACACATCCCTTTCCAAAGCAATTAAGCAAAGAGCCACAGGTGAAGCCCATTCATTTCCATTTGAAAACTGTTTTCTTCAGGCTTCACAAAGGAGTGGCCTGAGGCAAAGACCTTCCTGACATTGAGTGCAACAAAACAATACTTAAGCAAAAGGCCCAAAGCAGGGTTTCTGCACTGAGACTTTCCTGGTCACGCTGATATCTGAGTTGTCTGAGATTCTCGCCATTCTCTTCAGCTATCCAGTACATGGCCATGTCACAGAGCTTGGAGGTGGTACATATTTTGGACACAAATCCATGAGCCTATTCTGGAAAGTGTCCAGAATTCAGAAAGAAAACAACAACTTAGAAAGATAGCAGGTGTTGCACATCGATAAGACAAGCTGCAGTCCTTTTATATATTGGGCAGGATGAATTATGGGAAGATTTATACTAGACAGGGACACCCATTAATGCATTCTCTTTTCTAATGTCTACAACAACGAACACAGGGGGATACACAGAAACAGAAAAACTCGCCGTGTCAAATGAGTTACTAGAAACTGTCCATTCCAAACCAAACAAACCTACTTTCCTATCTATTCTCAGAACATGAGACAAAACAACAAACCCACACCCACTCCCACAAAGGCACCTCCTTCCCCCAAGTAGGTCTGTGACTATCCGGAGTGTCCTCTGACCAGTGGGCCATACTATGTTCCCCCAAAATGGACTGTCTTCTCTCAGATCTTGTTTCATTGACCAACTCTGTGAAGATGTCAGGAAAAAGTGGTTAGACACTACCTGTTTTCTCAGGAAAAATCCATCTTCCCAGCTCTCCTGGCGTTTGGCCATCCTCACATCATTAGGTACCAAGAAAACTGACTGTCCTTGGTAATTCCAAACAAGTGAGCCCACTGGGACTGGGACTTGGACTGCCTCTGGGTGCCTGGCTTCTTGGATACCAAGTTCAGAGAGTTCCATCACCAAGGAAATGAGGTACGTCACATTCTTTGGAACTGAATGAGGTCCCTGCCTTGGCACCCAATTTGTCCAAACAGTTGCTTCCAAGGGTAACATAAGATGGAGGTTGCCCCTACTTCCTGTGACACTTTCATAAGGTAGAATGTATATCAACCATTGGCACCCGGGAACAGCTCTCCACTCATGCCTGGTTTGGTCCATCATCTCTAAAATAAGAAGAGAGAGGCAGATTCAGACACATCCCTTCATCCTGACCAGGTTCTTTTCCATGGAAGAGGACTTTTGCTCTCTCTGGTGCTTCATACCTGCCTACAACTTCTCCAGGTATCATTTGTGCATGGACATTTGAGGTTCTCATCAGGTGGAAGGCCCCCAACTTTCCTGTATTGTAAGAACCACTCTGTCCCTGCTCTTCTGTAAATTGATTGAGGGAACAGTGTATACTTGGGGTTAAAAACAGGTTTCATTTGGGTTAGGAATGATTCTGTGCGATGAATAATGGTATTGGAAACATGCAATATTTACAAGAATATAGAGTTGAAATATAAGTATGAAAACAGAAATCAAGGTATGATTTGAAGCCCAGAATAGTGTTGCCCTTGATTGGGATACTTAGCTTTGAATTATGTTCTGCAAAGTTGTCTCAGATAATTCGATATACAATGGCATAGGACCTTGTAAATTGGATGATTGAATTTAGAAGAGAACATCCAGTCAAAAAGGGATATTCAGTAGGATTAGGAAGATAGTCGGTAGGTTTAGGAAGAAGAGTGAGTATAGGATTTGGACCAAAAGTTCTTTAGCAATAGACTTTCGGTTATAGAGTGAATGTAAATGTCAACACATATGAAGAGTCAGTCAGTATGTTGAACTGGGGAAAATATGTAGAAAAGCCGATATCAATAGAAACATTACGAAATGAGGCAAAGTATAAAGTAAGTGATAGAATTAGACATTTTCAACAGGGTTGAGTTTGAATATATAAATTAGGAAAAAACAAATATGTAGTCACCAATAGAATTGACAATTGACAGCATTAGGCAACCTGGACATAGATGTTTTTAGAAATCCATGTTCACTTTCAATTTAGGCTTTGGTACAATCATAAGTGTGACCTTTCCATTTTTGTCCAGAATATTACTGTGATAATGAGGTGACATGAGTATTTCTTTCACCATTTCTGGGAGCAATATATTGAAGATGTAAAATTAGAATTGGTTGTACAAAGAGGTGTACCCTGTTTGTATGAACATAGAGAAAAAGCATGAATAGACCATACTGTGAATAAATAATATAACTTTTTTGAACTTTAAATAATGAATTGAACTGATATCTGAAAAATTAAAGGAAATCGTATATTGATATACAATCATTAATTCCAACCAGTTATTTATCTAATGGAAATATTAGTGTTTTCTTTTATCATGAAGAGTTTGTGAGTTTTGCTTCAAAATGATTATGGAAATTCAAAATAATGTGTTTGGTAAGAAGTCTCATGAAAAGACCAGTCAAGAAACCCTGACAATACATGTGTTCTGAAGCAAGAAGTGATTAAAGTTGAAACAAATGCCTATTAATTTGTGAACTTGTGGGTGAAATGTATATCCTATGATGTGCAAAAACTGAAGAAACAATAATGTAGCAGTGTCGAATACAAATGAATGACAAATTACATATCATGTCCCATAGGAGTCTACTTGCATTGATGTTAGACTGGGTCAGTTACTGTAGAATAATTAGGATATGTATGCACCATTCACTGAAGTTAGTTTTCAGTACTAGGAAACAAATATGTATTTCAGGTGCATGAATATTACTGATTATAATCTTGTGAAAAGTTGATTATAAATCCACATACATGAACAAGAATGAATTTAGAGAGTGTATATTAGACACATATATTTCATATTTTGAAAAATTTGGAGAGTATATCTATATCTATATCTATATCTATACACACACACACACACACACACACACACAACACTCACAGACATTAAAAAGTACCAATATAAATGCCAATCGAAATTCATCAGTAAATATATGTCATCCAGAAATGCAAAAATATTTATTTTACTGAATATGACTTTATGTATAACGTTGTTCGACTAGGACGGTCTCCTATAGGTTGAATTTTTATTTCCAACAGCATTTAGGAGGAGTGAACTCTTCTCACAATTTGTATCTGCTAAGAAAGCCACCTCACAAAATGTACATGTGATACCTGCTAGGATTCTATATATGCATATATATATACATGTGTGAATAGGCTAAAGAAAAGGGAAACAAGAATTCACATATTTGTTAAGTTTAAAAACACATGGAGAATATGTCCATTAAAATTTGAATACATTTATAACTCCTACCTTATATAATGCAAATGTCAAGTCCAACTATACAACATGTCTCCTCTGAAGTGCTTGTATTTCTATTGTGTTGGGTTAATTTTCCCCATTATATTAGGATGAATAGTCTGAGTCTACTAGGTATGGCTTAGTGTCAGGAATTCAGCATTTCGAATGGAAAATTGGAAAATGAATCCAATGTGTATGTAAATATATGCTGCACAAATATCCTCCCGCTCTCATCCAGAAGAATGCCTTGAAATTACCTTCACCCCAAGTAAGACACAATTAGAGGAAAAGAGTTACAAAATCAGTGAATACATATCTGGAATGTAAAATGCTCAGGAGTTCACAACCTTGGAGGTGGTAGAGGAGTTTGCAAAACTAAGGGACAGGGTAAACACTCCACAAATATGGAGCTCTGCTGGCCTAAAAACTTTTTGAGAAACTGCCTCTGAGCTTCCGCCCTTGAAATATATGTTGTTTTCAGGAGATTTGTCTTCCTTTGTAGGGAGACCATCAAAGCTGGGTCTGCATCTATGTGACCTGGAGGACATGGTTTCTTATTTTCCAATGAACAAGATGAAGCAGTGCTGAATCCACTCTTTGTAGGTAAACTGAGGCCACTGGGGACTAAGTTTCTCCCCGTGTGGACTGTAAAGCCATTTGGTCCTCCTCCACTTTTTGTGGTTTTTTTGCTGCTGCACTGTGATTTTGGTATTTGTTTCACGAAATACTAGGAGCTAATCTGGGACAGAGTGCTGGAGGGAGTTCTGTCACGTGTGGTGGGTCAGGGTCTGCTAGAGAATGCACCAAATAAGCTTCGATCTCTCACAGCTTGCCCCATTTCCCCCTTGTCCATATCAACCTGATTCTTAATTTTCCTCTGAAAACTCTACATATAACAAGATGGTTTTACATATAAGGGTCTGCTGGCTGTACCACGCCAGTTACAAGCCATTTGGAATCCAATGGTAGATCCACATGGCCCTACCACGGATGTTTTATCAAACACCTCCCAACCACTGCTCTAGACCCACTACTCAACAGGCTCCAACTTACTGCCATCCTATTCTACACCATTTTCATGAAACTCCGTAAATCAAGGCACTGTCTGGTATACTCATGATCAGCAACAGGACATCCAATGTTTCTCCAGTGCCACCTGGTCATAGAAATTTCAAAACTTTCATGGTATTTATCTAGCCAATTTTCAAGCATGAAGTTGGAGGCACTGTGGGTTTCAATTCATTCAGCAAACATTAAATGGTGAGGAAGCTCATTTCAATGAAATCTCTGGAGAACTCTCACAGGCAAGGCTTTCCAAAGAGTGGTCAAAAGGTCACATTAGGCCAGGCCCATTGAGGTCTACAATGTGAGGTCCATGTGTGTTTTGACTCTCAACTATGGCTGCCATGTCTTTAAGAATAAAATCATGTGATATCCTTGCTGAGATTCCCAGGCCTCTTTGGAAATCCACCCGGGGCCTAGGTCTCAATTTCCAAGAGCGACTTTCATGCGTGGCCTCTTGAAATTCTAACAAAATTCATGGCAATGCTTCTCTGAGTTCAGTTCTAAAACCCAGTCTCTAAGGGGAATCACACCAGAGTTCAAGCCCACGTTTACCCAGTCATTTTTTCCAATGCCACACAAATGACCAAAATTAAAACCGAAACACTCCCACATGGCCCTCATCTTATTCCATATAGTAACTCATCTTAACCTCTGGCTGGAGGTTTCCATGAGGGGCGCAGCCATAGACAGTGTCCAAAATCAGCTCGTTTTCCCCTCATTTGCCTAAAGTCAGGGTGGCCTGGACACCGTTTCTGTGAACCAGCAATGATCAAATAAGCCTGCCGTTAATTCTTCTGTGTTTCTCCTATTTGAGGTCTACTGATTTCAGGAATAGATTCTTTATGTGATTTAAAGTTATTCGAAAACCCAAGCACCTCTGCAGAGATTTGAAGAACTCATTTGACTCAAAGAATCCCTATTCTCACTAGATGGAGTTCAGGAACCTAACAGAGGAAGGCAAAAGACTTCATCCACAATGAATGATTTTTTGCCCTTATGGTTTTGGATGCACGCATGGGATCATTCTTTAGATTCATCAGGTGCTGAGAATCTAAGTCACAGCCAAACACATGGCCAAGAGGCTGATTCAGACACATCCATTCTCAAAGCAATGAAGCCAGAAGCCACAGGTGATGCCCATTCATTTGTATTTGAAAACTGTTTTCTTCAGGCTTCACAAAGGGGTGGCCTGAGGCAAAGACCTTCCTGACATTCAGTGCAACACAACAATTAGTAAGCAAATTGCCCAAAGCAGGGTTTCTGCACTGAGACTTTCCTGGTCACACTGATATCTGAGTTTTCTGAAATGCTCGCCATTCTCTTCAGCTATCCATTACATGGACATGTCACAGAGCTTGGAGGTGGTACGTATTTTGGACACAAAACCATGAGCCTATTCTGGAGAGTGGCCAGAATTCAGGAAGAAAACAGCATCTTAGAAAGATAGTAGGTGTTGCACATCGATAAGACAAGCTGCAGTCCATTCATATATTGGGCAGGATGAATTATGGGAAGACTTATACTAGACAGGACACATCAATTAATGCATTCTCTTTTTAATGTCTACAACAACGGACACATTGGGATACACCGAAACAGAAACACTCGCCTTGTCAAACAACTTACTAGAAACTGTCCACTACAAACCAAACAAACCGCCTTTCCTACCTATTCTCAGAACATGAGACAAAACAACAAACCCACACCCACTCCCACAAAGGCACCTCCTTACCCCAAGTAGGTCTGTGACTATCCGGAGTTTCCTCTGACTGCGGGCCATACTATGTTCCCCCGAAATGGCCTGTCTTCTCTCAGATCTTGTTTCCTTGTTCAACTCTGTGTAGTTGTCAGGAAAAAGTGGTTAGCCACTACCTGCTTTCTCAGGAAAGGTCCCTCTTTAGAGTTCTCCTGGCATTAGGCCATCCTCACATCAGTAGGTACCAAGAAAACTGACTCTGTCCTTGGTAAATCCAAACAAGTGAGCCCACTGGGACTGGGACTGGGACTGCCTCTGGGTGCCTGGCTTCTTGGATACAAATTTCAGAGAGTTCCATCACCAAGGAAATGAGTTATGTCACATTCTTTGGAACTGAATGAGGTCACTGCCTTGGCAACCACTTTGTCCTAACTGTTGCTTCCAAGGGTCCCATGAGATGGAGGCTTCCCCTACTTCCTGTGACACTTTCACAAGGTAGAATGGTATATCAACCATAGGCACCCAGGAACAGCTCTCCACACAGGCCTGGTTTGGTCCATCTTCTCTACAATAAAAAGAGAGAGGCTGATTCAGACACATCCCTTCATCCTGACCAGGTTATTTGCCATGGAAGATGACTTTTGCTCACTCAGGTCCTTCATACCTGCCTACAACTTCTCCAGGTATCATTTCTGCATGGACCTTTGAGGTTCTCAGCAGGTGGAAGATCCCATAATTTCCTGTATTGTAAGAACCTCTCTGTCCCTGCTTTTCTGTAAAATGAGATTGAGGGAACAGTGTGCGCTTAGGGTTAATAACAGGTTTGATTTGGGTTATGAATCATTCTGTGTGATGAATAATGGTATTGGGAACCTGTGATATTTACAAGAATATAGATGTGAAATAAAAGTATGAAAACAAAAATCTAGGTATGATTTGAAGCATAGAAGGGTTTTCCCCTTGATTGGGATACTTAGCTTTGAATTATGTTCTGCAAAGATGTCTCAGATAATTCGATATACAAGGGAGTAGGACCTTGTACCTATGATGATTGAATTTAGAAAAGAACATCCAGGCAAAAAGTGATAATCGTTAGGATTAGGAAGATAGTCGATAGCTTTAGGAAGAAGAGTGAGTATAGGATTTGGACCAAATGTTCTTTACCAGTAGGGTTTCGGTTATGGAGTGAATGTAGATGTCAGTACATATGAAGAGTCAGTCACTATGGTGAACTGGGGAAAATATGTAGAAAAGCAGATATCAATAGAATCATTACAAAATCAGGCAAAGTATAAAGTGAGTGATAGAATTTGTCATTTTCAACAGGGTTGAGTTTGAATATATAAATTAGATGGAAACAAATATGTAGTCACCACAGGATTGACAATTGATAGCATTAGGCAACCTGGACATGGATGTTTTTAGTAATCTATGTTCACTTTCCATTTAGGCTTTGGTACAATCATAAGAGTGAGAGTGACCTTTCCATTTTTTGTCCAGAATATTACTGTGATAATGAGGTGACATGAGTATTTCTTTCACCATTTCTGGGAGCAATATATTGAATATTTAAAATTAGAATTGGGGGTACAAAGAGGTGTACCCTGTGTCTATGAACATAGAGATAAAGCATGAATAGAACATACTGTGACTAAATAATACAACTTTTTTGAACTTTAAATAATGAATTGAATTGATATCTGAAAAATTAAAGGAAATCATATATTGATACACAATCATTCATTCCAACCAGTTATATATCTCATGGAAATATTAGTGTTTTGGTTTATCATGAAGAGTGTGTGAGTTTTGCTTCAAAAGTGATTATGGAAATCTAAAATAATGTGTTTGGAAAGAAGTCTCATGAAAAGACCTGTCAAGAAACCCTGACAATACTTGTGTTCTGAAGCAAGAAGTGATTAAAGTTGAAACAAATGCCTATAAATTTGTGAACTTGTGGATGAAGTGTATAACTTAAAATGTGCAAAAACTGAAGAAATAATAATGTACCATTGTTGAATACATATGAACGTCAAATTACATATCATGTCCCATAGGAGTCTACTTGCATTGATGTTAGACTGGGTGAGTTTCTGTAGAATAATGAGGATTTGTATGCCCCATTCACTGAAGTTAGTTTTCAGTACTAGGAAACAATTATGTATTTCAGGTGGATGAATATTTCTGATTATGATCTTGTGAAAAGTTGATTATAAATCCACATACATGAACATGAATGAATTTAGAGGGTTTACATTAGACACATATATTTTATATTTTGAAACATCTGCAGAGTGTACAGATATATTATACACACACACACAAAAAAAAAAACACTCACATACATTTAATAGTAGCAATATATATGCGAATCGAAATTCATCAGTAAATATATATCATCCACAGATGCAAAAATATTTATTTTACTGAACATGAATTTATGCATAATGTTCTTCTACTAGGAAGCTCCCCTATAGGTTGAATTTTCAGTTCCAACAGCGTTTAGGAGGAGTGAACTCTTCTCACAGTTTGTATATGCCAATCAGCCACCTCAAAAATGTACGTGTGATACCTGGTAGGATTCTATATGTGCATATAAATATACAAGTGTGAATAGGCTAAAGAGAAAGGGAAACAAGAATTCTCGTATTTTTTAAGTTTAAAAACTCAGGGAGAACTTCTTCGATTAAAAATTGACTAGATTTATAATTTTACCTTATAGAATGCAAAACTCAAGTCCAACTATACAACATGCCTCCAATGAACTGCTTGTATTTCTATAGGTTTGGCTTATTTTTCTCTATCATATTAGGATGAGTTGTCTGAGTCTAGTAGGTATGGGTTAGTGTCAGGGATTCAATATTTCAAAATGAAAATTGGAAAATGAATCCAATTTGTATGCATATATATGCTGCACAAATATCCTCCCACTCTCATCCAGAACAATGCCTTGACATTACCTTCACCCCAAGTAAGACAAAATTAGAGGAGAAGAGTTAGAAAATCAGTGAACACATATCTGGAATGGAAAATGCTCAGGAGTTCACAACCTTGGAGGTTGTAGAGGAGTTTCCAAAAGCAAGGGATAGGGTAAACACTCCACAAACATGGAGCTCTGCTGGCCTAAAAGCTTTTTGAGAAACTGCCTCTGAGATAGGGCACTTGAAATATATGTTGTTTTCAGGAGATTTGGCTTTCTTTGTAGTGAGACCATCAAAGCTGGGTCTGCATCTATGAGACCTGGAAGACATTGTTTCTGATATTTCAATGAACATGAGGCAGCAGTGCTGATATTTTTCTTTTTAAGTAAACTGTGGCCTCTGGGGTCTAAGTGTCTCCCCGTTGAACTGTGAAGCCATTTGGCCCTCCTACACTTTTTGTGGGGTTTTTCCTGCTGCACTGGTAGTTTGGTATTTGCTTCATAAAGTAGAAGGAGTTCAACTGGGACACAGTGCAGGAGGGAGTTCTATCACGTGTGGTGGGTCAGGGACAGCAGAAAAATGCACCAACCAATCTTCTATCCCTCAAAGCTTGCCCCATTGCATCCTTGTCCATAGCAACCTGATTCTGAACATTGCCCTGAATCCTCTCCATATAACAAGATGCCTTTACTTATAAGGGTCTGCTGGCTGCACCATGTAAGCCACAAGCCATTTGTAAGCCAATGGAAGATCCAAATTGCTCCAACACAGAAGTTTTATCACACTCCTGCCCACCACAACTCTAGGCCCACTTCTCAGGAGGCTGCAACTTACTGGGACCTCTGTTCTACACCATTTTCATAAAACCCAGTCAAGCAAGGCACTGTCAGGTACATCCATGATCAGCAGCAGGACATCCAAAGGTTCTCTAGTGCAACCTAGTCGTGGGAATTTCAAAAAATTCACGGTATTTATCTAGAAATTTTTCAAGGATGAAGTTGGAGGCACTGTGGGTTTCAATTTATTCAGGAACCATTAAATGGAGAGGAAGATTATTTCAATGAAAGCTCTGGAGAACCCTCACAGGCAAGGCTTCTCAAAGAGTGGACAAAAGGTCACATTTAGCCAGGCCCATTGAGGTCTACAATGTGAGGTCCATGTGTGTTTTGACTCTCAAATATGGCTGCCAAGTCTTTCGAATGAAATCATGTGATACCTTGGCTGAGATTCCCAGTTATCTGTGCAAAGCCACTCTGGCGCTAGTTCTCAGTTTCCAAGGGTGACTCTCATACATGGCCTCTTTAATCCCAACACAATACATGGCAATACTTTTCTGAGGTCAGATTCTGAACTCAGTCTCTAAGGGGAATCACACCAAAGTTCAAGCCCAGGTAGACCCAGTTATGTCTTCCAACTGCCACACAAATATCCACAATTAAATCCAAAACACTCCCACATGTCACTCATCTTTTCTAAATACACACTCATCATAACCTCTGGCTGGAGGTTTCCATGAGGGGTGCGGCCCAAGACAGTGTCCAAAATAACCACCCTTGCCCCTCATTTGCCTAAAATCAGGGTGGCCTGGACATCCTTCCAGTGAACCAGGAGTGATCAAATTGGCCGGCCATTAAGATGGCACTGCTTCTCCAATTTGAAGCCTACTGACTGTGGGGCTTAGAGTCTTTATGTGATTTGGAGTCATGAGAAAAATCAAGCACTTATGGGCTATTCTCTGCAGGGTTTTGAGGAACACATTTGAACCAAATGATCACTATTCTCACTTGATGAAGGTCAGGAACCTTACAGAGGAATGTGAGAGACTTCATCCAAAATGAATGCTCTTTTGTCCATTTTGGTTTTGGATGCACACATGGGATCTTTCTTTAGATCCATCAGGTGATAAAAATCTAAGCCGCAGCCTCACACAGGGCCAAAAAGCTGATTCAGACACATCCTTTTCCAAAGCAATTAAGCAAAGAGCCAGAGGTGATGCCCTTTCATTTCTGTTTGAAAACTATTTCTTTTGGCTCTACAAAGGTGTGGCCTGAGGCAAAGATGTTCCGGACATTCAGGGCAACAGAACAATTGGTAAGCAAAAGGCCCAAAGCAGGGTTTCTCCATTAGAATTTTCTGGTCACACTCATATCTGAGTTTTCTGAGATGCTCCCATTCCCTTCAGCTATCCAGTACATGGCCAAGTCTCAGAGCTTGGAGGTGGTACATATTTTGGACACAAAAAAATGAGCCTATTCTGGGAAATTGGCCAGGATTCAGGAAGAAAACAGGAACTTAGCAAGATTGTAGGAGTTGCCCACGCATAAGTCAAGCCACAGTCCATTCATAAATTGGGCAAGATGAATCTTGGGAAGCTTTCTACTAGTCAGGACACATACAATGATTCATTCTCTTTTCTAATGTCTAAAACCCCGGACACAGTGGGATACACAGACATAGAGACACTGGCCTTGTCAAACGACTTACCAGAAACAGTTCACTCCAAAACAAATAAACTGCCTTTCCTACCTATTCTCAGAACATGAGACAAAACCTCAAACCTACACCCACACACACAAAGGCAGCTCCTTCCCCCAAGTAGGTCTGTGACTATCAGGAGTGTCCTTTGACTGGTGGGCCATACTATGTTGTGATGAAATCGCCTGTCCTGTGTCAGATATGGTCTCATTGGCCCAATCTGTGAAGTTGTCACTAGCCAGCTGTGAGCCACTACCTGCTTTCTCAGGAAAGGCCTCTCTTCAGAGCTTTCCTGACATTTGTCCATCCTCACATCAGTAGGTACTCAGAAAGACTGACTCTGTCCTTGTTAAATCCAAACAAGTGAGACCACTGGGACTGGGAATGGGACTGGCTCTGCGTGCCTGGCTTCCCGGATCCCAAGTTCAGAGAGTTTCATCACCAAGGAAGTGAGGTGAGATTAATCTCTTCAGGAATTTAATGAGGTCACTGCCTTGGCAACCACTTTGTCCTAACAGTTGCTTCCAATAGTACTATGAGATGGAGGCAGCCCTTACTTCCTGTGACACTTTCAAAAGTTAGAATGGTATATCAACCATAGGCACCCAGGAACAGCTCTCCACACATGCCTGGTATGGTCCATCTTCTCTACATTAAGAAGAGAGAGGCTTATTCAGACAAAACCCTTCATCTTGGAAAGGTTGTTTGAGATGGAAGATAACTTTTTCTCTCTCAGGTCCTTCATAGCTGCCTAATCTTCTCCAGGGATCAAACCTGCATGGACCTTTGAGGTTCTCAGCAGGAGGCAGATCCCCTACATTCCTGTATTGTAAGACGAACTCTGTCCCTGCTCTTCTGTAAAGTTAGGTTGAGGGAAGAGTGTATGGTTAGGGTTATTAACATGTTTGATTTGGATTACGAATCCTTCTGCAGGATGATTAATAGTATTGGGAACCTGTGATATTTATAAGATTATAGAGGTGAAATATAAGTATGAAAACAGAAATGGTGGTAAGATTTGAAGCCCAGAAGGGCATTAGGCCCTTGATTGGGATACTTAGCTTTTAATTACGTTCTACACAGATGTCTCAGATAAATTGATAATCAATGGCATAGGACCTTATACCTTGGATGTTTGATTTTAGAAGAGAACATCCACTCAAATTGAGATAGTCGGTGGGATTAGGAAGATAGTCGGTAGGTTTATAAAAAAAGAGTGAGTATAAAAATTATACAAAAAGTTCTGTAGCATTAGGGTTTCGGTTATAGAGTGAATATAAATGTCAGCACATGTGAAGAGTCAGTCACAATGATTAACTGGGGAAAATATGTAGGAAGGAAAATATCAATAGAGACATTACGAAATGAGGCAATTATATAGTGAGTGATAGGATTAGACATTTTCAACAGGGTTTAGATTTAATACATAATCTTAGGAAGAAACAAATATGTAGTCACCAATAGGAATGACATTTGAAAGCATTAGGCAACCTGGACATGGATGTTTTTAGTAAGCCATGTTCACTTTCAATTTAGGATTTGGTACAATCATAAGTGTGACCTTTGCATTTTGTGCCCAGAAAATTATTGTGATCAAATATATATGTAGATCATATGATGTGTGTATTTCTTCCACCATTTCTGGGAGCAATATTTGAGGACACATAAATTAGTATTGTGGGTACCAAGTGGTGTACCCTGTGTCAATGAATATAGAGATAATGCATGAATAGACCATAGTGTGAATAAATAATATAACTTTTTTCTCTTTAAATAATGGATTGAATTGATATCTTAAAATATATAGGAAATCATATATTGACATACAATCATTCACTCCAACCAGTTACATATATAATGGTAATCTTAGGGTTATTGTTTATCATGAAGTGTGTGTGAGTTTTGTTTCAAAAGTGTTTATGGAAATCGAAAATAATGTGTTTGGAAAGAAGTCTCATGAAAAGACCAGTCAAGAAATATGGAGGAATCCATGTGTTCTGAAGCTGGAATTTATTGAAAGTGAAACAAATGCCTGTAACTTTCCTAAATTGTGGATGAAATATATATCCTGTGATGTGCATAAACTGATGAAATAGTAATGTACCAGTGTTGAATAAAAATGAAGGTCAAAGTACACATCATGTCCCATAGGAATCTACTTGCATTGATGTTAAACTGGGTCAGTTACTGTAGAAATATTAGGATTGCATGCATTATTCACCGTAGTTAGTTTTATTTCATTTTTATTTATGGTTGTTCAAAACATTACATAGTTGTTGTTATAACATATTTCACACTTTGATTCAAGTGCGCTATAAACTCCCATTTTTACCCCGTGTACAGATTACAGAATCACATCAGTTACACATCTATTGATTCACATATTGCCATACTAGTGTCTATTGAATTCTGCTGCCTTTCCTATCCTCTACTATCACCCCTCCCCTCCCCGCCCCTCCCCTCTTCTCTCTCTACCCCCTCTACTGTAATAAATTTGTCCCCCTTGTATTATTTTTCTCTTTCCCCTCACTTTCTCTTGTATGTAATTTTGTATAACCCTGAGGGTCTCCTTCCAATTCCATGCAATTTTCCTTCTCTCTCCCTTTCCTTTCCACCTCTCATCCCGCTTTAATGTTAATCATCTTGTCATGCTCTTCGTCTCTCCTCTGTTCTTAGTTACTCTCCTTATATCAAAGATGACATTTGGCATTTGTTTTTTAAGGATTGGTTAGCTTCACTTAGCATAATCTGCTCTAATGCCATCCATTTCCCTCCAAATTCTATGATTTTTTTTATTTTTCAATGCAGAGTAATACTCCATTGTGTATAAATGCCACAGTATTTTATCCATTCTTTCATTGAAGGTTATCTAAGTTGGTTTCACAGTCTTGCTGTTGTGAATTGTTCTGCTATGAACATCGATGTAGCAGTGTCCCTGTAGCATGCTGTTTTTAGGTCTTTAGTGAATAGACTGAGTAGGGGAATAGCTGGGTCAAATGGTGGTTCCATTCCCAGCTTTCCAAGAAATTTTCATACTGCTTTCCAAATTGGCTGCACCAATTTGCAGTCCCACCAGCAATGTAGAAGTGTACCTGTTTCCCCACATCATTGCCAGAACTTTTTGTTTGACTTCATAATGGCTGCCAATCTTACTGGAGTGAGATGGTATCTTAGGGTGGTTTCGATTTGCATTTCTCTGACTTCTGGAGATGGTGAGCATTTTTTCATGTACTTGTTGATTGATTGTAAGTCCTCATCTGATAAGTGTCTGTTGAGGTCCTCAGCCCATTTGTTGATTGGGTTCTTTGTTATCTTATTGTCTAATTTTTTGAGTTTTTTGTATACTCTGGATATTAGGGCTCTATCTGAAGTGTGAGGAGTAAAGATTTCTTCCCAGGATGTAGGCTCCCTATTTACCTCTCTTATTGTTTCTTTTGCTGAGAAAAAACTTTTTAGTTTGAGTTAGTCCCATTTGTTGATTCTAGTTATTAACTCTTGTGCTATGGGTGTCCTATTGTGGAATTTGGAGCCCGACCCCACAGTATGTACATCGTAAGCAAATTTTTCTTCTATCAGACACTGTGTCTCTGATTTGATATCAAGCTCCTTTATCCATTTTGAGTTAACTTTTGTGCATGGCAAGAGAAAGGGATTCAGTTTCAATTTGTTACATATGGATTTCCAGTTTTCCCAACACCATTTGTTGAAGATGCTATCCTTCCTCCATTGCATGCTTTTAGCCCCTTTATCAAATATAAGATAGTTGTAGTTTTGTGGATTGGTTTCTGTGTCCTCTATTCAGTACCATTGGTCCACAAGCCTGTTTTGGTACCAGTACCATGCTATTGTTGTTACTATTGCTCTGTAGTATAGTGTGAAGTCTGGTATCGCTCTACCGCCTGATTCACACTTCCTGCCTAGCATTGTTTTTGCTATTCTGGAACTTTTATTTTTCCATATGTATTTCATGATTGCTTTCTTTATTTCTACAAGAAATGCCTTTGGGATTTGATTGGCATTGCATTAAACCTATAGAGAAATTTTGGTAATATCACCATTTTGATGATGTTAGTTCTGCCTTTCCATGAACAGGGTATATTTTTACATCTTCTAAGATCTTCTTATATTTCTCTCTTTAGGGTTGTGCAGTTTTCATTGTATGAGACTTTCCCCTCTTTTGTTAGGTTGATTCCCATCTTTTTTTTTTTTAGGATATTGTGAATGGAGTGGTTGTTCTCATTTCCATTTCAGAGGATTTGTCCCTGATATAGAGGAATGCCTTTGATTTATGCGTGTTGATTTTATATCCTGCCACTTTGCTGCATTCTTTTTTTAGCTCTATTAGTTTCTTTGTAGACCCTTTTGGGTCTGCTAGGTATAGAATCATGTCATCTGCAATAGTAATAATTTAAGTTGTTCTTTTCCTATTTTTATGCCTTTAATTTCTTCCGTCTGTCTAATTGCTCTGGCCAGTGTTTCGAGAACTGTATTGAACAGAAGTAGTGAGAGAGGGCATCCCATTCTTGTTCCAGATTTTAGAGGGAATGCCTTCAATTTTTCTAGATTCAAAATGATGCTAGCTTGAGGATTAGCATAGATTGCTTTTACAATATTGAGGTATGATCCTGTTATTCCTAGTTTTTCTAGAGTTTTGAAGATAAAGGGATGCTGTACTTTGTCGAATGCTTTTTGTGCATCTATCGAGATGATCATATGGTTCTTATTTTTAAGTCTATTGATGTGGTGAATAACATTTATTGATTTTCGTATATTGAACAAGCCTTGCATTCCATGGATGAATCCTACTTGATCATGGTGCACAATTTTTTAAATATGTTTTTGTATCTGATTCACCAGAATTTAATTAGGGATTTTTGCATTTAGATTCCTTAGGGATATTGGTCTGTAGTTTTCTTTGTTTGAAGTGTTTATGTCTGGTGTAGAAATCAGGGTGATATTGGCCTGGTAGAATGAATTTGGAAGATCTCCCTCTTTTTCAATTTCCTGAAATAGCTTGAAAAGTATTGGTATTAGTTCATATTTAAAGGGTTTGTAAAACTCTGCTGTATACCCATACTGTCCTGGTCTTTCCTTAGTTGGTAATCTTTGGATGGTTTCTTCTATTTCCTCAATTGATACTGGTCTGTTTAGGTTGTCTATATCCTCCTGACTCAATCTGGACAGATCATATGACTTAAGAAATTTTTCGATGCTTTCACTATCTTCTATTATATTGGAGTATAACGAATCAAATTAATTTCTGATTATCTTCTGTATTTCAGAAATATCTGCTGTGATTGCCAGGGGGTGACAAATAACTTGTGTAGATTGATACAGCAGGAATGGAAGCCGTTTATTGTAGCATCTGAGCGATATTTATACATTTTATATAGCTTATCTAATTAGCATAAAATACATCCAGCAGTCAACCAATAAGGAATCTCCACACTTAATGGCTTGCTTTTGTTACTTCACAAACCACTCTCTATGGCATTTTTCCAGGCGCCATCCAGACTTGTTTACAGACCCTAACATTTCTCTGGCAAAATACCAGGTGCCATCCTGACTTGTTTATATACCTTAACATGTGATGTTGCCCTTTTCATCCCGTATGCTAGTAATTTGAGTTTTCTCTTTTCTTCTCTTCATTAGCATGGCTAAGGGTCTGTCGATTTTATTTATTTTTTCAAAGAACCAACTTTTAGTTTTCTCAATTTTTTCAATTGTTTCTTTTGTTTCGATTTCATTAATTTCAGCTTTGATTTTAATTAAATCTTACCTTCTACTTATTTTGCTGTTGTTTTCCTCTTCTTTTTCTAGGATTCTGAGATGAAGTATGACATCATTTATTTGTTTTGTTTTTTTTTTTCTTTTTTTAAGGAATGAAATCCAAGCAATGAATTTTCCTCTTAGAACGGATTTCAGTGTGTCCCATAGATTCTGATATGTTGTGCCTGTGTTTTCATTTATCTCTAAGAATTTTTTAATTTCCTCCTTGATGTCTTCTATAACCCATTGATCATTCAGTAACCTATTGTTCATTCTCCAAGTGATGCATGATTTTTCCTTCCTTCGTTTATCATTGATTTTTAGTTTATATTAGATTATGATCAGATAAGATGCATGGTATTATCTCTACTTCTTTATATTGTCTAAGAATTGCCCTGTGACATAATATATGATCTATTTTTGAGAAGGATCCATGTGCTGCTGAGGAAAAATGTAACTGCTTGATGTTGAGGAGTATATTCGATATATGTCAATTAAGTCTAGGTTATTAATTGTGTTATTGAGTTCTATAGTTTTCTATTTCAACTTTTGTTTGGAAGACCTGTCCAGTGGTGAGAGAGGTGTGTTGAAGTCTCCCATGATTATTGTATGGTGGTCTATTAGACTCTTGATCTTGAGAAAAGTTTGTTTGATGGACATAGCTGCACCATTGTTTGGGGCATATATATATTTATAATGGTTATGTCTTGTTGGTGTATGGTTCTCTTGAGCAGTATGTAGTGTCACTCTTTATCCCTTTTGATTAACTTTGGCTTGAAATCTATTTTATTTGATATGAGTATGGACACTCCTGCTTGTTTCCGAAGTCCATATAAGTGATATGATTTTTCCCAACCTTTCACCTTCAGTCTATGTATGTCTTTTCCTATCAAATGCGTCTCCTGTAGGCAGCATATTATTGGGTCTTGTGTTGTGATCCATTCTACTAGCCTGTGTCCCTTAATTGGTGAGTTTAAGCCATTAACATTTACGGTTATTATTGAGATAATGGTTGTTCTTCCAGCCCTATTTGTTTATTTATGTTATTAAACATGGATTGTTTTCTACATTGATTATTTCCCCCTTTTACTGTACTACCTCCCACTGTTGGTTTTTATTGTTATTTTCCATTTACTCTTCCTGTAATATTTTGCCGATGATGTTTTGAAGAGATGGTTTTCTAGCTACAATTTATTTTAACTTTTTTTTTAACATAGAAGGTTATGATTTTATCTTCCATCCTGATGCTTAATTTCACTGGATACACAATTCTTGGTTGGAATCCATTTTTTTTCAGTGTTTGAAAAATGTTAATCCAGGATCTTCTAGCTTTCAGAGTCTGTGTTGAAAGATCAGCTGTTATCCTGATTGGTTTACCCCTAAATGTAATCTGCTTTTTTTTTTTCTCTTGTAGCATTTAAAATTCTCTCCTTATTGTGTACGTTGGGCATCTTCATTATAATGTGTCTAGGTGTGGATCTCTTATGATTTTGCACATTCGGCGTCCTGTAGGCTTCTAGGACTTGGGAGTCAGTCTGATTCTTCAAGTCTGGGAAGTTTTCTCGTATTATTTCATTGAATACATTGCTCATTGCTTTGGTTTGGACCTCTATACCTTCCTGTATTCCAATGACTCTTAAGTTTGGTCTCTTTATGTTATCCCGTATTTCTTGGATATTCTGTTCATGGTTTCTTAACAGTCTTGCTGAGCTGTCTATGTTCTTTTCAAGTTGGAATACTTTGTCTTCATTGTCTGATGTTCTATCTTCTAAGTGTTCTACTCTGCTGGTAGTATTCTCAATTGAGTTTTTAAGTTGGTTTATTGCTTTCTGCATTTCTAGGATTTCTGTTTGTTATTTTTTACCACCTCTATCTCCCTGTATAGCTGATCTTTTGCTTCTTGGATTTGTTTATGTAATTCATTGTCGAAGTGATTTTTCATTGTCTGATTTTGCTGTCTAATGTCTTCCTTGAGACTCCAGATCATCTGAAGCATGTATATCCTGAGTTCTTTATCTGACATTCCATTTACTGCAGCTATTACCTCTTCTAAAGTTGTGCTGACCTGCATTGCTTGTGGTCCTTTTTTCCTTGTCTTATCATACTGCTCGCTTTTCTTTCTGCTTGGTGAAACTGTTGTGATTTTGAAATTTTCCTCCTATATATTTATATTGCTCTTGTATAGTTGCAAAGTCTCCCTTGCATGGGCGCAGGGGGGCTGTGCTGCTCCTCCAATTAGGGTGATCTAACTACCTTGCTGACGGGCCGCTGGGCTTGTTTTCCTGATCGGTTGCAGGTCTGCCTACCATGCAGGCGCGGGAGGCGGCTCTGCTCTGCCCCTCCTCCAATTGGTGTCACGTGTCTACCAGGCCCGTGGACCCCTGGGGTGTTCTGCCGATCAGTCGCAGGTCTGCCTACCTTGTAGGTGCTGGCGGCGGCTCTGCTCTGCCCCTACTCCAATTGGGGTGACGTGACTACCATGCAGGTGTGTTGCTGGGCCTGTTCCGCCAGTTTGTCGCAGGTCTGTCTACCTTGCGGGCACGGGCAACGGATCTGCTCTGCTCCTATTCCAAATGGGGTGAAGTGTCTGCCGCTCCGGCAGGGCGATGGGCCTCTTCTGCCAGTCAGGTGCAGGTGTGCCTACCTTGCGGGTGCGGGTGATGGCTCTGCTCTGCCACTACTCCATTTGGGGGGTCGTGACTACCATGCCGGCAGGTTGTTGGGCCTGTTCTGGGTGCGGGCGAAGGCTCTGCTCTGCCCCTACTAATATTGGCGTGACCTGACTACCATGCCGGTGGGCCACTGGGATTGTACTAGGTGAGGGAGAAGGCTCTGCTCTGCAACTACTCCAATTCGGGTGATTTGACTACCACGCCTGCGGGTCACTGGGCCTGTTCTGGGCAAGGGCGGCGGCTCTGCTCTGCCTCTATTCCAATTGGGGTGACGTGACTACCATGCAGGTGTGTCGCTGGGCCTGTTCCGGGTGTGGGCGGCGGCTCTGCTCTGCCCCTCTGGCTTGATGACAAAGTGAGAGAGACCCGGGTGTTTGTGACTCACTTTCCTTACCAGGAGACCAACTGTTTCTGTCACCGATGGTATCAATGAAGTTATCTCCTCTGCTGCTTTCTGATGACATCAGATCTCTGTCATGTTGGTATCCCATGCAAAAGGCAGCATTTTGTTCCCTTTGCTGGGTGACTAAAGCAATGGGTGAGTTCTGACCGGCACTCACAAGCCCCATCTCAATCCTGTTGCACTCCCTATGAAGGCTCGGTTGATATTTACCTCCACAGTATTCAGCAAGACCCGGACCGAGAAGCAGTTTCCGCAGGTTCTTTAGCCCAGGGCCAGATCAGTTCCGGGAGGCGGAATTCGGCCGCTCTGGGCTCGGTGTATGTTCTAATAGAAGCAGGCTCCAAGACGCAGTTTCTGCGGGTTCTCTAGCACTGAGCCTGAGTAATTTGTCTGCAAGACAAAGGTGAATGGCATCCTGAAATTACCGGTTCTATAGCTGAATAAGCTGCGATCAGTCGAAAACAGGGATGGTGACGTCACCTCTCCAAGATGGTGGCCGCTGGGTTCCTCTGTGGTCTGACTGGTGCGGAGAAATGAGTTGGACTGCATGCTTCCCCGTCTCAAACCCAGAATTCAGCACTGAGCACAGTGATTGCATACCTGGCAGGAGCCCACAGTATCTGCACCACTGTATATTTGCGTTGCTATCTCGTCGTTTCCCAGCACGCACCACAGACTCTAGCCACGGAGCGATTTCCTGAATAAGCCACATGACCTTCTGTGAGGACAAATCACTCGCGTTTGAGTTCCCGTAGCTGATCCTCGTGAGATGGAAATTAGTACACTAGGTTTTGGAGAACCACAATTTTGCTGGAAATTCCTAACAAGATAGGTTTTAGCCATTCTAACTCGTCATTCTCCCGCACAGTGATGCGGTATATGGGGGTGATGCACTCCCTTCGCAGCCATCATATGATCCCCTGAAGTTAGTTTTCAGTACTAGGAAACAAATAAGTATTTCAGGTGGATGAATATTTCTGAGAAAAATCTTTTGAAAAGTTGATTATAAATCCACATACATGAATATGAATGAATTTAGGGAGTGTATAATAAGAAAAATATACTTCATATTTTGAAAAATCTGCAGAGTGAATATATATATATACATACATATATATATATATATATATATATATATGTATATATATACATACACACAGAGACATTAAAAAAGTAGCATTATGTATGCCAATCGAAATTCACCATGAAATATATATCATCCACAGATCCAAAAATATTCATTTTAATGAACATGGATTTATGTCGTTCAACTAAGAAGCTCACCCGTATCTTGAATTTTCGGTTCCAACAGCATTTAGTAGGAGTGATCTCTTCTCACAATTTGTATCTGCCAAGCCAGCCACCTCACAAAATGTACGAGTTATACCAGGTAGAATTCGATATGTGCATATAAAAATACATGTGATGAATAGGCTACAGAGAAAGGGAGACAGTTATTCACATATTTGTTAACTTTTAAAACACATGGAGGACTATTTCAATTAAAATTCGCTAGATTTATAACACCTACCATTTATCATACGAAAGGCAAGTCCAACTATACACCATGCCTCCTGTGAACCTCTTGTATTTCTATTCTGTTTGGGTTATTTTTCTCCATAATATTAGGATTAGAAGTCAAAGTCTATTAGGGTATGTGTTAGTGTCAGGGATTCAGTATTTCGATAGGAAAATTTGAAAATGTATCCAATGTATATGCAAATATGTGCTACACAAAAAACTTCCCACTCTCATTCATAACAATGCCTTGACATTACCTTCGCCCCACATAAGACACAATTAGAGGAGAGGAGTTAGAAAATCTGTGAATACATATGTGGAATGGAAAATGCTCAGGAGTTCACAAATTTGGAGGTGGTAGAGGAGTTTCCAAAAGTAAGGGACAGGGTAAACACTCCACAAACATGAAGTTCTGCCAGCCTGACATCTGGAGAAACTGCCTCTAAGGTTGGGCAATGAAATATATGCTGTTGTCAGGAGCGTTAGCTTCATTTGGAGTGAAACCATCAAAGCTGGGTCTTCATCTATGTGACATGAATGACATTGTTTCTTATTTTCCAATGAACATGAGGCATCAGTGCTGAATTTTCTATTTGTATGTAACTTGTGGCCACTGGGGTCTAAGTGTCTCCCCGTGTGGACTGTAAATCCATTTGGTCATCCTCCACTATTCGTGGTGTTTCTTGCTGCTGCACTGGGAGTTTGGAATTTGCTTCATGAAATACAAGGAGTTCAACAGGGACACAGTGCTGAAGTGAGTTCTGTCAATTGTGGTGGGTCGGGTTCTGCAGGAGAATGCACCAACCAGGCTTCTATCCCACATTGCTTGCCCCATTGACCATAGCAACCTGATTCTGAACATTGCCCTGAAACCTCTCCATATAACAATATGCTTTTACATATAAGAGTCTACTGGCTTCAAAATGTCAGTCACAATCCATTTGCAAGACAATGGCAGATCCACATGGCCCAACACAGATGTTTTATCACACACCTGCCAACCACTGCTCTAGGACAACTACTCAACAGGATCCAACTTACTGGCATCTCTGTTCTACACCATTTTCATAAAACCAAGTCAATCAAGGCACTGTCTTACATACTCATGATCAGCAACAGGACATCCAAATGTTCTCCAGTGCCACCCAGTCATGGGAATTTCAAAAATTTTTATGGTATTTATCTAGCCAATTTTCAAGGAAGAAGTTGGAGGCACTGTGGGTTTCAATTTATTCAGGAACCATTAAATGGTGAGTAAGTTCATTTCAATGAAAACTCTGGAGAATTCTCACAGGCAAGGCTTCCCAAAGAGTGGCCAAAATGTCAGATTAAGCCAGGCCCATTGAGGTCTACAATGTGAGGTCCATGTGTGTTTTGACTCTCAAAAATGGCTGCCAAGTCTTTAAGAATAAAATCATGTGATATCCTGGCTGAGATTCCCTGTGATCTGTGGAAAGTCAACTTGGGCCTAGATGTCTTTCCAAGGGCAACTCTCATGCATGGCCATCTAAAATCCCAACACAATTCATGGCAATACTTCTCTGAGATCAGTACCACAACTCAGTCTCTAAGGGGAATCACACCAGGGTGCAAGCCCACGTGGACCCAGTCATCTCTTCAAACCACCATTCAAATGTCCACAATTAAATCCCAAACACTCCCACATGGCCCAAATCTTCTTCCATATATACACTCATCATAACCTGTGGCAGGAGGTTTCCATGAGGGGAGCAGCCCACGTCAGTGTCCAAAATAAGCTTCCTGCACCTCATTTGCCTAAAGTCAGGGTTGCATGGACACCCTTCCTGTAAACCAGGAGTGATCAAATAGGCCTTCCTTTAATACTCCTTAGCTTCTCCAACTTGAGGCCTACTGACTTTGAGGTTTAGATTCTTTAAGTGAATTGGAGTCATGAGAAAAACAAGCACCTATGGGCTAGCCTCTGCTGGGTTTTGAAGAACTCATTTGACCCAAAGGATCCCTGTTCTCACTTGATGGATGTCAGGAACCTACCAGAGGAAGGCAAGAGAGTTAATCAACAATATCTGATCTTTTTGCCATTTTGGTTTTCGATGCATGCATGGGATGTATCTTTAGATCCATCAGGTGCTGAGAATCTAAGCCTCAGCCTCACACAGGGCCAAGAGACTGATTCAGACATATCCCTTTTCAAAGCAATTAAGCATGGATCCACACGTGATGCCCATTCATTTGCATTTGAAAACTGTTTTCTTCAGGCTTCACAAAGTGGTGGCTTGAGGCAAAGTTCTTCCTGACATTCAGGGCAACAGAACAATAGGTAAGCAAAAGGACCAAAGCAGGGTTTCTCCACTGAGACTTTCCTGGTCAACTGATATCTGAGATTTCTGAGATGCTAGCCATTCCCTTCAACTATCTAGTACATGGCCATGTCACAGATATTGGAGGTGGTACATATCTTGGACACAAAACCATGATACTATTCTGGAGTGTTGCCAGAATTGAAGGAGAAAACAGGAAATTATGAAGCTAGTAGGTGTTGCCCATCCATAAGGCAAGCCTGATTCCACTCATATATTGGGCACAATGAATGCTGGCAAGCTTTCTAGTAGACAGGAAACATCCATTGATGCCTTCTCTCTTCTAATGTTTACAATCATGAACACAGTGGGATACACAGACACTCGCCTTGTCAAAGGACTTACTAAAAGTAGTCCACTCCAAACCAAACAAACTGCCTTTCCCACCTATTCTGAGAACTTGAGACAAAACCAAAAAATCACACCCACACCCACAAAGGCACCTCCTTCCCCCAAGTAGGTCTGTGACTCTCCGGAGTGTCCTCTGACTGGTGGGCCATACTATGTTTCCCCAAAATGACCTCTCCTGTCTCAGTTCTGGTCTGCTTGGCCAACTCTGTGAAGTTGTCAAGAGCCAGTGGTGAGACACTACCTGCTTTCTGAGGAAAAGCCCCTCTTCAAAGGTTTCCTGGCATTTGGCCATCCTCACATCTGTAGGTTCAAAGAAAGACTGACTCTGTCCTTGGTAAATCCAAACATATGAGACCACTGGGACTGGGACAGGGACTGTGTCTGGGTTCCTGGCTTCCTGGATCCCAAGTTCAGAGAGTTTCATCACCAAGGAAGTGAGGTGAGGTCACTTCCTTCAGGATCTGAATTACATCACTGCCTTGGCAACCACTTTGCCCTAACAGTTGCTTCCAAAAGTCCCATTAGGTGGAGGCTGCCCCTGTTTTCCTGTAACACTTTCACAAGTTAGAATGTTATATCAATCATAAGCACCCCGGAACAGCTCTCCACACAGAACTGGTTTGGTCCATCTTGTATACATTAAGAAGAGAGAGTGATTCAGACACAACCCTTCAACCCGACCAGGATGACTGCCATGGAAGATGACTTTTGCTTTCTGAGGTATTTCATAGCTGCCTTCATCTTCATCAGGGATCATTTCTGCATGAACATTTGAGGTTCTCAGCAGGTGAAGATACCCTACATTCCTGTATTTTAAAACCAACTCTGTCCCTGCTCTTCGGTAAAGTTAGTGTATGGTTAGGGTTCATTATATGTTTGATTTGGGTTAGGAATCATTCTGCAGGATGAATAAAGGGATTGGGTACCTGCGATATTTATAAGAATATATAAGTGAAATATATGTATGAAAACGGAAATCTAAGAAAGATTTGAAGCCCAGAAGGGCATTGGGCCCTTGATTGGGATGCATAGTGTTGAATTACGTTCTGTACAATTGTCTCAGTTAAATCGATATACAATGACATAGGACCTTGTACCTTGGATGATTGAATGTAGAAGAGAACATCCAGTTAAAAAGGGATAGTCGGTAGGATTAGAAAGATAGTCGGTAGGTTTAGGAAGAAGAGTGAGAATATGATTTGGAATAAAAAGCTTCTTTAGCAATAGGGTTTCGTTTAGAGAGTGAATGTAAATGTCAGTACATGTGAAGAGTCTTTCACAATGATGAACTGGGGAAATTATGTAGAAAAGCAGGTATCAATAGAGACATAACGAAATCAGGCAAAGTATAAATGAGTGATAGGATTAGACATTTTCAACAGGGTTGAGTTTGAATATATAATCATAGGAAAAAACAAATATGTTGTCACCAATGGGATTGACATTTGAGAGCATTAGGCAACCTGGACACGGATGTTATTACTTATCCATGTTCACTTTCCTTTTAGGCTTTGGTACAATCATAAGTGTGACCTTTACATTTTTTTTTGTTCAGAATATTTCGGTGGTAAAATGTATATGTAGATCAGGTAACATGAGTATTTCTTTCACCATGTCTGGGAGCAATATTTTGAAGACATATACATTAGTATTAGGGGTACAAAGAGGTGTACCCTGTGTCTATGAATATAGAGATAATGCATGAATAGACGATAATATGAATAAATAATGTATCTGGTTCCACTTTAAATAATGGATTGAATTGAAATCTGAAAATATATAAGAAATCTTATATTGATATATAATCATTCATTTCAACCAGTTATATATCTAATGGTAATATTAGGATTATGGTTTATCATGAAGGGTGTTTGAGTTTTGCTTTATAAGTGATGATGTTAAACGAAAATAATGTGTTTGGAAAGAAGTCTCATGAAAAGACCAGTCAAGAAACATAGAAGAATCATGTGTTCTGAATCAGAAAGTGATTGATCGTGAAACAAATGCCTATAAATTTTCTAACTTTTGAATGAAATATATATCCTATGATGTGCATAAACTGAAGACATCGTAACGTATAAGTGTTGAATAAAAATGAAAATCAAATTCACATCATGTCCCCTAAGAATATACTTGCATTGATGTTAAACTAGCTCAGTAACTGTAGAAATATTAGGTTTTGTTTGCACCTTTCACTGAATTTAGTTTTCAGTACTAGAAAACAAATATGTATTTCAGGTGGATGATTATTTCTGAGAATAATCTTGTGGAAAGTTGATTATAAATACACATATATGAATATGAATGAATTTAGGGAGTGTATAATAAGACACATATATTTCATATTTTAAAAAATCTGGAGAGTGTATATATATATATATATACACTCTCATACATACACACTCACATGCACAGATATAAAAGTAGCAATACAGGAAATCCATCATGAAGGCAGGCATGGAAAAATCAAGTCTCTGACCTCTTCAGCTGCGCGGGCATCGGGAGTCGTAAACTGTCTAAATGCTGTTTGCTCAGAATCACTAGGCAATGTTGACCTAATGTGGATCTGGTGCGAACATTCTGGGCCCCTCAGAACACACACTGAGCCTGGATCGGCTGCATTCAACCTCCGGTTTGCCTGGTTCTCGTGACTCAGCACTAAGATCCCTCTGAAATAACTGTTCGGCCCTTCTGAACTTTCAGAGGTAAAAGCAAACCAAGCCTTCAAAGGCAGTGGCCACAGGATTGAAACGGCGCTTGGGAGAGACAGTCAGGACCCACCCGTTGCGTTGGTTAACTTGCAAAGGGAACAAACGGTCACCATTTGCATGGGATACCACCATAGCATAGAAATGATGTCACGGGCAGAGGAGATAACTTCATTGAAACCAGCGTGACAGGTGTGTAATCCCCTAGCCATCTCTTTCAACACAGCGGGGAAACCTTAAGGGCCCCTCCCAGCTCTGCCATAAGGGCCTCTCCCAGCTCTCCCGTGAGCGCGATAGCCAGACCTAGGGAATCAGGATTGGCTCGGGACTAGCGGCGTGGAATTCCGGGCTCCTGATCCCACAAGTGCTGACAATTGAGGTCTCTTACACCACGTACCGGTGGCGTGGCTCCCAGAGGGCAAGAAAATTCGCTGGGGGTCCTCAGCCCCAAGCTCTACAAACTTAGGGTCTGAGGGAGGCAAACAGGGAGAGTGTGCACAGGCGTTCATGAAAACAGGGCTGCCAGGAGTAGAGTTCTGGCTTGTAACCACTATTGTGGTGAGCGTCACAGGTGATCAGGGCATGGCTTGAGGAAGCACAAGAGAAGGCCCTAGGCACTCAGGATTGGAGATCCGCCAAGTCTGGGAGGAAGAGCTGCTGCACAGTGATTGGTTCCCACTTATTCAGAGGAGGAGCTTGGCCCAGTGCACACAGCTCCACATACTGAAAGAGAAGTTAATTGAACTCTATGACTGCATGTATTATTATTATTTTTTTAATTTATATTTTTTATATTTCTTTCATTTTCATTTTTGTTGTTGTTGTTCTTTAACTTTTTTAATGTTTTTATTTTTTTATTTTTTATTTTATCATTATTATTATTAATATTATTTTAAATTTTAATTTTAATTTTTTAATTATAATTATTATTTAAATTTTTTTTCTTTCTTTATTTTCTATTTTTTTCTTTTGTCTTTTCATTTCTTTTCAATTTTCTTATTCTCCCTTCCTTGAATTCTACCTGTCTACTCTCATTCTCTTTAGTGACTTCTTCCCTTCCCTTCTAATATCTTTCCTCCCAAGCATCAAATAAATTTATAAGAGTAAGCAGTAACTCAGCAGTCAAACAAAACAAGAAGTAACATGAGCAGCATAAAAAAGCAAGGAAGAAAAGGAGTACAAACAATGATGGACAGCCTAAATATTCAGAAGGACCTAGAGTCATCAGAAAAATGGTCATATAAAGAACTCAAGAAATACCTTAAACAGATGGAATGGAACCTTAAAGAGGATACGAGACATCAAAACCAAACAGTGAAAGAACACATTGAAAATGAATTACATAAACAGATATAAAAAGAAATTAAGCATCTTAATTAGGAGATAGAGATTATAAAAAAAAATCAAACAATAATTCTGGAAATGAAGGAAATGATAAAACAAATTAAAAACTCAATTGAGAGTATCACTAACAGAGTGGAGGAAGTAGAAGACAGAATGTCAGATAATGAAGACAAAATATATCATCTTGAAAAAAGTCTAGCCAACAAAGAAATGCTGGTAAAAAGTCATGAGAAAAACATCCAAGAGATATGGGATAACATAAGAAAAAAAAAAAAAACTAATGAGTCATCTGGATAGAGGAAGGTACAGAGATTCAAACCAAGGGAATGAGTAACCTGCTGTATGAAATAATTACAGAAAACTTTCCAGAAATAAAAATGGAAACGGATAAAAAAAATTGTAGATGCTTACAGGACACCGAGCACACAAAATCACAGTAGACCAATGCCAAGACACATTGTTATGAAGATATCCAATATACAGAACAAAGAGAAAATATTAAAAGCTACAAGAGAAAGGAGGCAGATTACAATCAGGGGTAAACCAAAAATGTTAACAACAGATTTTTCATCACAGACGCTGAAAGTGAGAAGATCCTGGAACAACGTATTTCAAACACTTAAAAACAATGGATGCCAACCAAGAAATCTGTATTCAGCAAAATTAAGCTTCAGGTAAGACAACGAAATAAAAACATTTCGTGATAAACAAAAGCTAAAAGAACTTGCAGCCAGAAAACCAGCATTGCAAAGCATCTTAAGGAAAACACTACACGAGGAAAAAATGAATATCAACAAAGAAAACCATCAGTGGGAAGTGCCTCATTAATGACAGAGGGCGGGGGAAAAGTTAATCATGGATAAACAAACTAAATTAAAAAAAAAGATAAATAATCAAAGACGGGTGGCAATACAAACCATATATCAATACTAACTCTAAACTTTAATGGCTTAAACTCTCCAATAAAGTGACATAGACTTGTAACGTGGATTAAAAAAAACAAATCCAACAATATGTTGCTTCCAGGAGACACATCTGAATGGAAAAGACATACACAGGCTGAAGGTGAAAGGTTGGGAAAATTTATACCATGCACACGGTCCTTGTAAGCAAGCAGGGGTGGCCATCCTCATATGGAATAAAATCGACTTCAAGACTAATTTAATCAAAAGGGATAAGGAAGGACATTATATACTGTTGAAAGGAACCATTCACCAACAAGACATAACAATTATCAATATTTACGCAGCAAATAATGGTGCTGCAACATTTATAAAACAAATTCTCCTCAAGTTCAAGAATCAAATAGACCACAACACAATAATTATGGGAGACTTCAACTCACCTCTCTCACCATTGGACAGATCCTCCAAACAAAAGTTGAATAAAGAAAATATAGAATTCAATATCACAATCAATACCCTAGACTTAACTGACATATATAGAATATATCAACCATCATCAAGTGGATATACTTTTTTCTCACCAGCACATGGATCCTTCTCAAAAATAGACCATATATTATGCCATAGGGCAACACTCAGTAAATATAAAGGGGTGGAGATAATACCATGAATTTTTTTCTGATCACAATGGAATGAAACTGGAAACCAACGGTAAAAGAAGGAAGGAAAAATCCTACATCACATGGAAAATGAACAATATGTTACTGAATGATCAATGGGTTACAGAAGACATAAAGGAGGAAATCAAAAAATTCTTAGAGATAAATGAAAATACAGACACAACATATCAGATTCAATGGGACACAATGAAACAAGATTCAAGAGGCAAATTCATCGCCTGGAGGTCATTCCTCAAAAAAAGAAAAAAACAAAAACAACAAATAAATGAGCTCTCACTTAATCTCAAAGCCCTAGAAAAGGAAGAGCAAAACAACAGCAAATGTAGCAGAAGGCAAGAAATTATTAAAATCAGAGAGTAAATCACGAAATTGAAACAAAAGAAACTATTAAAAAATTAACAAAACTAATAGTTGGTTCTTCGAAAAAATAAATAAGATTGACAGACCCTTAGCCATGCTAACGAGGAGAAGAAGAGAGAGAACTCAAATTACTAACATACGGGATGAAAAAGGCAATATCACAACAGATGCTACATAAATACAGAAGACAATTAGAAATTATTTTGAAAACCTATATTCCAATAAAATAGAAAATAGTGAAGACATTGATACATTTGTTAAGTCATATGATTTGCCTAGACTGAGTCAGGAGGATACACACAATTTGAACAGACCAATATCAATCGATGAAATAGAAGAGGCAATCAAACTACTACCAACCAAGGAAAGCCCAGGATCGGATGGGTATACAGCGGAGTTTTACAAAACCTTTAAAGAAGAATTAATACCAATACTTTTCAAGTTATTCAGAAAATAGAAAAACAGGGAGCTCTGCCAAATTCATTCTATGAGACCAACATCACCCTGATTCTGAAACCAGACTAAGACACCTCAATGAAAGAAAACAACAGACCAATATCTCTGATGAACCTAGATGCAAAAATTTTCATTAAAATTCTGGTGATTTGGATACAAAGGCACATCAAAAAAATTGTGCACCATGATCAACTAGGATTCATCCCTGGGATGCAAGGAGGGTTCAATATATGGAAATCAATAAATGTTATTCACAACATCAATAGACTTAAAAATAAGAACCATAAGATGATCTTGATAGATGCAGAAAAACCATTAGAAAAAGTAGAGCATTCCTTTACGTTCAAAACATTAGAAAAACTAGGGATAAAAGGAACATACCTCGACATTGTAAAAACTATCTATGTTAAGCCTCAGGCTAGCATCATTCTGAATGGAGAAAAATTGAAGGCATTCTTTCTAAAATTTGGAACAAGACAGGGATGTCCTCTATCACCACTTCTATTCAATATAGTTCTCGAAAAACTGGCCAGAGCAATTAGAAAGTTGAAAGACATTAAAGACATAAAAATAGGAAAAAAAGAACTTAAATTATCACTATTTGAAGATGACATGATTCTATACATAGAAAAAAACTACTAGAACTAATAAATGAATTCAGCAACGTGGCTGGAAATGAAATCAACATGCATAAATCAAAGGCATTTCTGTATATCAGCGACAAAACTTCCGAAATGAAAATGAGGAAAAACACTGCATTCACAATATCCTCATAAAAAATTAAATACTTGGGAATCAACCTAACAAAAGAGGTGAAAGATTTATACAATGCAAACTACAGAACCCTAAAAAGAGAAGTAGAATAAGATCTTAGAAGATTGAAAAATATACCCTGTTCATGGATAGGCAGAACTAACATCATCAAAATGGCGATATTACTAAAAAGTTGTCTGTAGGTTTAATGAAATGCCAATCTAAATCCCAAATGAATTTTTTGTAGAAATAGATAAACCAATCATGAAATTCATATGGAAAAATAAACGACCCAGAATAGCAAAAGCAATTCTAAGCAGGAAGTGTGAATCAGGCGGTATAGCGATACCAGATTTCAAACTATATTAGAGAGCAATAATAACAAAAACAGCATGGTACTGGTACCAAAACAGGCGGGTGGACGAATGGTACAGAATGGAGGAAACAGAGACTAATCCAAAAAGCTACAACTATCTTATATTTGATAAAGGAGCTAAAAGCTTGCAATGGAGGAAGGATAGCATCTTCAACCAATCGTGTTTGGAAAACTGAAAATCCATATGCAACAAAATGAAACTGAATCCCTTTCTCTCGCCATGCACAAAAGTTAACTCAAAGTGGATCAAGGAGCTAGATTCAAATCAGAGATTCTGCATCTGATAGAAGAAAAAGTTGGTTCCGATCTACATATTGTATGGTCAGGCTCCAAATTCCTTAATAGGACACCCATAGCACAAGAGTTAATAACAAGAATCAACAAATGGGAGTTACTTAAACTGAAAATTTTTTTCTCAGAAAGAGAAACAATAAGAGAGGTAAATATGGAGCCTAGATCATGGGAACAAATTTTTACTCCTCACCCTTCAGATGGAGCCCTAATATCCAGAGTATACAAAGTATACAAAGAACTCAAATAATTAGACAATAAGATAACAAATAACCTAATGGGCCAAGGACCTGAACAGACACTTCTCAGAAGAGGACATAGAATCAATCAACAAGTACATGAAAAAATGCTCTCCATTTCTTGCAGTCAGAGAAATGCAAATCAAAACCACCCTAAAATACCATCTCAATCCAGTGAGATTGGCAGCCATTATGAAGTCAAACAACAAGTGCTGGCGACGATGTGGGGAAAAGGGTACTCTTGTACATTGCTGATGGGACTGAAACTGGTGCAGCCAATTTGGAAAGCAGTATGGAGATTCCTGGGAAGGCCGGGAATGGAAGCACCATTTGACCCAGCTATTGCCCTTCTCGCACTATTCCCTGAAGACCTTAAAAGAGCGTACTACAGGGATACTGCCAATCGATGTTCATAGCAGCACAATTCACAATTGCTACACTGTGGAACCAACCCAGATTACCTTCAATAGATGAATGGATAAAAAAAAAATGTTTTTTTTTTATATACTATGGAGGATTACACAGCACTAAAAAATGACAAAATAATGGAATTTGCAGGGAAATGCATGGCACTAGAGCAGATTATGCTTAGTGAAGCTAGCCAATCCCAAAAAAACAAATACCAAATGACTTCTTTGATATAATGAGAGCAACTAAGAACAGAGCAGAGAGGAAGAGCATGAAGAAAAGATTAACATTAAGCAGAGACATGAGGTGGGAGGGAAAGGTAGAGAAAAGAGAAATTGCATGGTAATGGAGGGAGACCCTTATTGTTACAAAAAAAAATACATATAAGAGTTTGTGAGTGTAATGGAAAAATAAACAATAAGTGAAATGAATTACAGTAGGTAGCGCAGAGAGAGAAGATGGGAAGAGAGCGGAGGGGGAATAGTAGGGCATAGGAAAGGTAGCAGAATACAACAGTAACTAATAAGACATTATGTAAAAATATGGGTGTGTAACTGATGTGATTCTGCATTCTATATTTGGAGTAAAAATGGGAGTTCATAACCCACTTGAATCTAATGTATGAAATATGATATGTCAAGAGCTTTGTAATGTTTTGAGCAACCAATAAAAGAAAAAAAAGGTAGCAATATATATGCCAATCGAAAATCTTCATCAAATATATATAATCCAAAGATCGAAAAATATTCATTTTACTGAAATGGATTTATGTATAATGTTATTCAACTAGGAAGCTCACCCGTAGGTTGAATTTTCAGTTCCAACAGCGTTTAGGAGGAGTGATCTCTTCTCACAATTTGCATCTGCCAATTCAGCCACCTCACATGTGTGTACAAGTGATATCAGGTAGGATTCTATATGTGCATATAAAAATACATGTGCTGAATAGGCTACAGAGAAAGGGAGACAGGGATTCACATATTTGTTAATTTTAAAAACACATCTAGAACTATTTCAACAGAAAATTGACTAGATTTAAAACTCCTACATTATATAATGCAAAAAGCAATTCCAACTATACACCATGCCTCCTCTGAACTGCTTGTATTTCTATTCTTTTTGGGTTATTTTTCACCATCATTTTAGGATTATTAGTCAGAGACTAGTAGGGTACAGGTTAGTGTCAGGGATTAAGTATTTCAAATGGAAAATTGGAAAATGAATCCAATGTGTATGTAAATATGTGCTACACAAAAATCTTCCCACTCACATCCAGAACAATGCCTTGACATTACCTTCGCCCCAAGTAAGACACAATTAGAGTTGAAAAGTGTAAAAATCTAGGAATACATACATGGAATGGAATATGCTCGGGAGTTCACAACTTTTGAGGTGGTAGAGGAGTTTCCAAAAGTAAAGGACAGGGTAAACACTCCACAAACAAGGAGCTCTGCTGGCCTAAGAATTCTTGGGAAATGGTCTCTGAGGTTGGGATCCTGAAATATATGTTGCTGTCATGAGCTTTAGCTTCCTTCGTAGTGAGACCATCAAAGCTGGGTCTGCATCTATGTGACCGGGAAGAGATGGTTTCTTATATTCCAATGAACATGAGGCAGCAGTGCTCAATTCTCTCTTTGTAGGTAAACTGTGGCCACTGGATTCTAAGTGTCTCCCAGTGGGGACTGTGAAGACATTTGGTCATCCTCCACTTTTCATGGTGTTTTTTGCTGCTGCACTGAAAATTTGGTATTTGCTTCACAAAATATAAGAAGTTCATTTGGGATACAGTGCTGGATGGAGTTCTGTCACTTGTGGTGGGTCAGGGTCTGCAGGAGAATGCACCAACCAGGCTTCTATCCCACAGAGCTTGCCCCAGTAACCATAGTAAACTTATTCTGAACATTGCCCTTAAAACTCTCCATATAACAGGATGCCTTTACATATAAGGGTCTCATGTCTGCACTATATCAGTCACAAGCCATTTGGAAGCCAATGGCAGATCCACATAGCCCCTCCATGATGTTTTTTCACACACCTTCCCACCACTGCTCTAGGCCCACTACTCAGCAGGCTCCAAATTACTGGCATCTCGTGTTCTACATCATTTTCATGAAACCCAGTTAAACAAGGCACTGTCTGGTATACACATGATAAGCAACAGGACATCAAATTTTCTGCAGTTCCACCTGGTCATGGGAATTTAAAAAATTTCATGGTATTTATTTAGCAATTTTTCAAAAATGAAGTTAGAGGCACTGTGGGTCTCAATTCATTCAGGAACCATTAAGTGTGAGAAAGTTCATTTCAATGAAAGCTCTGGAGAACTCTCAAAGTCAATTCTTCTCAAAGAGTTACCAAATGGTCACATAAAGCCAGGCCAATTCACGTCTACAATGTGAGGTCCATGTATGTTTTGACTCTCATCTATGGCTGCCAAGTCTTTCAGAATAAAATCATGTGATATCCTGGCTGAGATTCCCAGGCCTCTGTGGAAAGCCACCCTGGGCATAGATCTCAGTTTCCAAGAGTGAGTCTTATGTGTGTCCTCCTAAAATCCCAACACAATTCATGGCAATACTTCTCTGAGGTCAATTCCAGAATGCAGTCTCTAAGGGGAATCACACCAGAGTTCAAGCCCAGGTGGACCCAGTCATCCCTTCCAACCGCCACAAAAATTACCACAATTAAAATCAAAACACTCCCACAGGGCCATCATCTTCTTCCATGTAGACACTCATCATAACCTCTAGCTGGAGGTTTCTATGAGCCCAAGGTAGTGTCCAAAATAAGCTCACTTGCCCCTTATTTGCCTAAAATCATGGTGGCCTGGACACTCTTCCTGTGAACCAGGAGTGATCAAATATTCCTGCTGTTAAAGTGTTCCACTTCTCCAATTTCAGCCTACTGGCTGTAGGGTATAGATTCTTTATGTGATTTGGATTCATGAGAAAATCCAAGCACATATGGGCTAGCCTCTGCAGGGATTTCAAGAACTCATTTGACCCAAAGGATCCCTATTCTCACTTGATGGAGTTCAGGAACCTAAAACAAGAAGGCAAAAATATTCATTCACAATGACTGCTCTTTTGGACATTTTAGTTTTGGAAGAACATGGGATCTTTCTTTAGATCCATCAGGTGCTGAGAATCTAAGCCACAACCTCATGCAAGGACAAGAGGCTGATTCAGACACATCCCATTCCAAAGAAATTAAGCAAAGAGCCACAGGTGGGGTCCATTCATTTCCATATGAAAACAGTGTTTTTCAGGCTACACAAAGGGGTGGCCTGAGGCAAAGACCTTTCTGACATTTAGGGTAATAGAAATAGAATTAAGCAAATGGCCCAAAGAAGGGTTTCTCCACTGAGACTTTACTGCACACACTGATATCTGAGTTTTCTGAGATGATCTCATTCCCTTCAGCTATCCAGAACATGGCCATGTCACAGAGCCTTGTGGTGTTACATATCTGGGAAACAAAACCATGAGTCTATTCTGGAGAGTGGCCAGAATTCACGTAGAAAACAGGAACTTTAGAAGATAGTAGATGTTGCCCATCCATAAGGCAAGCTGCAGTGCATTCATCAATTGCGCAGTATGAATTGCGGAAGCTTTCAACTAGAGACAACACATCCATTGGTGCATTCTCTTTTCTAATGTCTACAACCATGGATACAGTGGGATACACAGACATAGAAACACTCACAATGTAAAACGACTTACTAGAAACAGTCCACTCCAAACCAAACAAACCACCTTTCCTACCTATTCTCAGAACATGAGAAAAAACCACAAACTCACACCTACAACGGCAAAGGCACTTCCTTCCCCCAAATAGGTCTGTGACTATCCGGAGTGTCTTCTGACTGGTGGGCCATATTATGTTGCCCCAAAATGGCTTGTCCTGTTTCACATCTGGTCTCAATGTCCAACTCCGTGAAGTTGTAAGGAGCCAGCAGTGAGCCACTGCCTGCTTTCTCAGGAAAGGCCCCTCTTCAGAGCTCTGCTGGCATTTGGCCATCCTCACATCAGCAGGTACCAAGAAAGACTGACTATGTCTTTGGGAAAAGAAAACAAGTTAGCCCACTGGGTCTGGAGTGGGACTGGCTCTGGGTGCCTGGCTTCCTGGATCCCAAGTTCAGAGAATTCCATCACCAAAGAAGTGAAATGAGGTCACTTCTTTCAGGAACTGAATATGGTCACTGCCTTGGTAACCACTTTGTCCTAACAGTTGCTTCCAAGGTTCCCATGAGATAGAGGCTGCCCCAACATCCTGTGACACATTCAGAAGTTATAATGGTATATCAACCATAGACACCCTGGAACAGCTCTCCACAGAGGCCTGGTTTGGTCCATCTTCTCTACATTAAGAAGAGAGAGGCTGATTCAGACACATCAATTCATCCTGACCAGGTTGTTTGCATGGAAGATGACTATTGCTCTCTCAGGTCCTACATAGCTGCCTACATCTTCTCCAAGGATCATTTCTTCATGGATCTTTGAGGTTCTAAGCAGGTGGAAGATCTTCTACATTTCTATATTGTAAGACCCACTCTGTCGCTGCTCTTAAGTTAGTTATATTGAGGGAACAGTGTATGGTTAGGGTTAATAACAAGTTCGATTTGGGTTACGAATCATTCTGCGGGATGAATAATGGTATTGGCAACCTGCGATATTTACAAGAGTATACATGTGAAATATAAGTATGAAAGCAGAAATCTAGGTAAGATTTGAAGCCCAGAAGGGCATCGGGGACTTGAGTGGGATACTTAACTTTGAGTTATGTGCTGCACAGATGTCTCAGATAAATCAATATACACTGGCATCGGACCTTGTACCTTGGATGATTGAATGTTGAAGAGAGCATCCAGTCAAAAACCGATAGTCGGTAGGATTAGGAAGGTAGTTGGTAGATTTAGAAAGAAGAGTGAGCATAGGATTTGGACCAAAAGTTCTTCAGCAATAGGGTTTCGGGTAGAGAGTGTATGTAAATGTCAGCACATGTGAAGAGTCAGTCACAATGATGAACTGGGGAAAACATGTAGGAAAGCAGATATCAATAGAGACATTAGGAAATCAAGCAAAGTATAAAGTGTGTGATAGGGTTAGACATTTTCAACAGGTTTGAAGTTGAATATATAATCTTAGGAAGAAACAAATATGTAGTCACCAATAGGATTGATATTTGAGAGCATTAGGCAAACTGGACATGGATGATTTTAGTAATGGATGCTATCTTTTCATTTAGGCTTTGGTACAATTGTAAGTGTGACCTTTGCTTTTTGTGTCCGGAATATTTCTGTGATAAAATGTGTATGTAGATCAGGTGACATGAGTATTTCTTCCACCATTTCTGAGAGCAATATTTTGAAGATTTATAAATTCGTAGGGGGGTACAAATAGGTGTACCCTGTTTCTATTAATATAGACATAATGCATGAATAGACAATACTGTGAATAAATAATATAACTAGATCCACTTTAAATAATGGATTGAATGGATATCTGAAAATATATAAGAAATGTTATATTGATATACAATCATTAATTCCAACCAGTTATATATCTAATGATTATCTTATGGTTATGGTTAATCATGAAGGGTGTGTGAGTTTTTCTTCAAAATTGATTATGGAAATCGAAACAATATATTTGGAAAAAAAGTCTCATGAATAGACCAGTCAAGAAACATAGAGAAATACATGTGTTCTGGAGCAGGAAGTGACTGAAAGTGAAACAAATGCCTATAAATTTGCTAACTAGTGAATGAAATATATATGCTAAGATGTGCATAAACTGAAGAAATAGTAATGTACTAGTGTGGAATAAAAATTAACGTCAAAATACACATCGTGTCCCATAGGAACCAACATGCATTGATGTTCAACTGGGTCAGTTAATGTAGACATATTAGAATTTGTATGCACCTTTCACTGAAGTTAGTTCTCAGTACTAGGAAACAAATATGTATTTCAGGTGTTTGAGTATTTCTAAGAATAATCTTGTGAAAAGTTGATTATTAATCCACATACATGAACATGAATGAATTTAGGGAGTGTATATAAGACACATAATTTTCATATTTTTAAAAATCTGGAGAGTATATACACACACACACACACACAAACACAGAAATTAAAAAATAGCAATATATATGCCAATCGAAATTCATCATGAAATATATATCATAAAGATGCAAAAACATTCATTTTACTGAACATGGGTTTATGTATAATGTTGTTCCACTGGGAAGCTCACCCATAGGTTGAATTTTCAGTTCTAACAGCGTTTAGGACGAGTGATCACTTCTCACAATTTATATCTGCCAAGTCATGTAACTCAAAAGAATGTACGTGTGATACCGTGTAGGATTCTATTTGTGCATATAAAAATACATGTGCTGAATAGGCTCCAGAAAATGGGAGACAGTAATTCACATATTTGTTAACTTTCAAAACACATGGAGAACTATTTCAATTAAAAATTGACTAGATTCATAATACCTACCCTTTATCATGCAAAAGGCAAGTCGAACCCTGAACTGCATGTATTTATGTACTGTTTGGGTTATTTTTCTCCATCATATTAGAATTAGTAGTCAGACAATATTAGAATATGGGTTAGTGTCAGGGATTCAGAATTTCGAATGGAAAAATAGGAAAATTAATCCAATGTGTATGCAAATATGTGCTAAAACAAATCTTCTGACTCTCATCCAGAACAATGCCTTGAAATTATCTTCGCCCCAAGTAAGACACAATTAGAGAAGAAAAGTTGCAAAATCTGTGATTACATTTCTGGAATGGAAAATGCTCAGGAGTGCACAAACTTGGAGGTGGTATAGGAGTTTCCAAAAGTAAGAACACGGTACACACTCCACAAACATGGAGCTCTGCATGCCTAAAACTTTTAGAGAAACTGCCACTGAGGTTGGGCAATGATATATAGGTTTTTGTCAGGAGTTTAGCTTCCTTTGTAGTGATACCCTCAAAGCTGGGTCTGCATCTATGTGACCTGGAGGACAAAGTTTCTTATTTTCCAATGAACACAAGGCAGCACTGCTGAATTCTCTCTTTGTAGATAAACTGTAGCCCCTGGGGGTTTATTTTCTCCCCGTGTGGACTGTGAAACAATTTGGTCATCCTCCACTTTTCGTGGTGTTTCTTGCTGCTGCACTTGGAGTTTGGTACATGCTTCACGAAATACAAGGAGTTCAACTGGGAAACAGTGCTGGAGAGAGTTCTGTCACGTGTGGTGGGTTATGGTCTGCAAGAAAATGCACAAACCAGGCTTCTATCTCTCAAAGATTGCTCCCTTGTCCATAGCAACCTGATTCTGAACATTGCCCTGAAACCTCGCCATAGAACAAGATGCCTTTACATATAAGGGTCTGAAGTCTGCACTATGTCAGTCACAAGCCATTTGGAAGCCAATGGCAGATCCACATGGACCCACCATGATATTTTATCACACACCTGCCCACCACTGCTCTACGCCCACAACTCAGCAGGCTACAAATTACTGGCATCTCTGTTCTAAACAATTTTCAGAAAACCCTGTCAATCAAGGAACTGTCTGGTACACTCATAATAAGCAATAGGACATCAAATGTTTCTGGAGTGCCACCTGGTCATGGGAATTTCAAAAATTTCATGGTATTTATCTAGCCATTTTTCAAGGATGACATTGGATGCACTGTGAATTTCAATTATTCAGGAACCATTAAATGTTGAGAAAGCTCAATTCAAAGAAAATTCTGGAGAACTCTCACAGGCAAGGCTTTCCAAAGAGTGGACAAAAGGTCACTTGAAGCCAGGACCATTGAGGTCTACAATGTGAGGTCCTATGTGTTTTGACTCTCAACTATGGCTGCCAAGTCTTTCAGAATAAAATCATGTGATATCCAGGCTGAGATTCCCAGTTCTTTGTGGAAAGCCACCCTGGTCCTAGATCTCAGGTTCCAAGGGCGACTCTCATGCGTGGCCTCCTAAAATCCCAACACAATTCATGGCAATACTTCTCTGAGGTCAGTTTCAGAACTCAGTCTCTAAGGGGAAACACACCAGGGTTCAATCCCTGGTGACCCAGTCATCTCTTCCAACTGCCACACAAATGACCAGAATTAAAACCAAAACACTCACACATGCCCCTCATCTTCTTCCATATAGACACTAATCATAACCTTGGCTGGAAGTTTCCATGAGGCACACAGCACAAGACAATGTCATAATAAACTCCCTTGCCCTTCATTTGTCTAAAGTCAGTGTTTCTGGACACTGTTCCTGTGAACCAGGGCTGATCAAAGATGCCTGCCATTAATACTGTTCCACTTCTCCAATTTGAGGCATAGTGACTGTCAGGTATAGTTTCTTTATGTGATTTGGAGTCATGAGAAAACCCAAGCACCTATGGGCTAGCCTCTGCAGGGCTTGAAGGACTCAGTTGACCCAAAGGATCCCTCTTCTCACTTGATGGAGATCAGGAACCTTACAGAGGAAAGCAAGAGACTTCATCCACAATGATTGCTCTTTTGGCCATTTTGGAATTGGATGCACACATGGGATCTTTCTTTAGATCCATCAGGGCTGAGAATCTGAGCCATGGACTCACACTGCACTAAGAGGTGGATTCAGACATATCCCTTTGCAAAGCAATTAAGCAAAGATCCACAGGTGATGCCCATTTATTTCCATTTGAAAACTGATATTTTCAGGCTTTGGAAAGGTGTGGCCTTAGGCAAAGACCTTCCTTACATTCAGGGCAACAGAACAATAGAAAAGCAAATTCCCAAAGCAGAGTTTCTCCACTGAGACTTTCCTGGTCACACTGATATCTGAGTTTTCTGTGATACTCACCAATCCCTTCAGCTATCCAGTACATGGCCATGTCCCAGATTGTGGAGGAGATACATATCTTGAACACAAAACCATGAGCCTATGGGAGAGTGGCCAGAATTCAGGAAGAAATCAGGAATGTAGAAAGGTAGTAGGTGTTGCCCATCTATAAGGTAAGCTGCAGTCCATTCATAAATTGGACAAGATGAATGCTGTGAAGATTTCTACTAGACAGGACACATCCTTTGATGCATTCTCTTTTCTATTGTCTACAACCACGGACACAGTGGGATACAAAGAATCACTCACCTTCTCAAAGCACTTACTAGAAACAGGCCACTCCAAATTAAACAAACCGACTTTCCTACATATTCTTAGAAGATGAGACAAAATCACTAACACACAAACACACCCAAAAAGGCACCTTCTTTCCCCAAGTAGGTCTGTGACTATCCGGAGCATCCTCTGACTGGTGGACCATACTATGTTCCCCTGAAATGGGCTGTCGTATGTCAGATCTGGTCTCCTTGGCCAAAACTGTGAAGTTGTCAGGAGCCAGCGGTGAGCCACTGCCTGCTTTATCAAAAAAAAAGCCCCTCTTCAGAGCTTTCCTGGCATTTGTCCATCTTCAATTCTGTAGTTGCCAAGAAAGACTGACTCTGTCCTTGGTTAATCCAAACATGTGAGACCACTGCAACTGGGACTGGGCCTGCCTCAGAGTGCCTGGCTTCCTGGATCCAAAGTTCAGAGTGTTACATCAACAAGAAAGTGACGTAGGTCACTTCCTCTAGAACTGAATGAGGTCACTGCCTTGGCAACCACTTTGTCCTAACAGTTGCTTCGAAGGGTCCATGAGATGGAGGCTGCCCCTACTTCCTTTGACACTTTCACAAGTTAAAATGGAATATCAACCATAGGCACCCGGGAACAGCTCTCCACACAGGCCTGGTTTGGTCCATCTTCTCTACATTAAGAAGAGAGAGACTGCTTCAGACACATCCCTTCATCCTTACCTGGTTGTTTGTCATGGAAGATGACTTTTGCTCTCTCAGGTCCTTCATAGCTGCCTATATATTCTCCAGGGATAATTTCTGCATGGACCTTTGAGGTTCTCTGCAGGTTGAAGATCTCCTACGTTCCTGTATTGTAAGACCAACTCTGTCCCTGCTCTTCTATAAAGGTAGATTGAGGGAATCGTGTATGTTTAGGGTTAATAACATGTTTGATTTGGGTTAGGATCATTCTGCTGGATGAATAATGGTATTGGAAACCTGCGATATTTATAAGATTATAGAGGTGGAATATATGTATGAAAACAGAAATCTCAGTAAAATTTAAAGCCCAGAAAGTCATTGGGTCCTTGATTGGGATAGTTAGCTTTGAATTATGTTCTGTGCAGATGTCTCAGATAAATCTATACACAATGGCATAGGATCTTGTACCTTAGATGATTGAATGTTGAGGAGAACATTCATTCAAAAAGGGAGAGTTGGTAAGATTACGAAGAGAGTTGGTAAGATTAGAAAAAAGTGTGAGTATAGGATTTGGACAAAAAGTTCTTTAGCAATAGGGTTTTGGGTAGAGAGAAAATGTAAATGTCAGCACATGTGAAGAGTCAGTCACAATGATGAACTGGGGAAAATATGTAGGAAAGCAGATATCAATAGAGACATAAGGAAATCAGGCAAAGTATAAAATGAGTGATACCAATAGACATTTTCAACAGGCTTGAGATTGAATATATAATCTTAGGAAGAAACAAATATGTAGTCACCAATAGGATTGACATTTGAGAGCATTAGGCAACCTGGACATGGGTGATTTTCATAATCCATACTCACATTCCATTTAGGCTTTGGTACAATCGTAAGTGTGACTTTGCATTTTGTGGCCAGAATATTACTGTGATAAAATGTATATGTAGATCAGGTGACATGAGTATTTCTACCACCATTTCTTGGAGCAATATTTTGAAGAGGTGTAAATTAGTATTGGGGGTACATAGAGGTGTACCATGTGTGTATGAATATAGACATAATGCATGAATAGTCCATACTGCGAATAAATAATACAACTGGTTCAAACTTTAGAAATTGGAATAAATTGATATCTGAAAATACACAGGGAATCATATATTGATATACATACATTCATTCCAACCATTTATACATCCAATGGTAATATTACGGTTGTGGTTCATCATAAAGAGTGTGTGAATTTTGCTTCAAAATTGATAATGGAAATCGACAGTAATGTGTGTGGAAAGAAGTCTCATGAAATGACCAGTCAAAAACAAAGAGGAATACATATGTTCTGAAGCAGGAAGTGATAGAATGTGTTACAAATTTCTTTAAATTTATGAAGTTGTGGCTGAAATGTATATTCTATGATGTACAAAAACTGAAGAAATAGTAATGTACCAGTGTTGTATAAAAATGAACGCCAAAATACACATCATGTCCCATAGGAATCTACTTGCATTGATGTTAAAGTGGGTCAGTTACTGTAAAAATATAAGGATTTGTTTGCACCATTTACTGAAGTGAGTTTTCAATACTATAAAACAAATATGTATTTCAGATGGATGAATATTTCTGAAAATAATCTTATGAAAAGTTGAATATAAAACCACATACATGAACATGAATGAATTTAGGGAGTGTATAATAAGATACATATATTTCATATTTTGACAAATCTAGAGTGTATATATATATATATATATATATATATATATATATATATATATATACAAAATACACACAGAGACATTAAAAAGTAGCAATATATATGCCAATTAAAATTCATCGTGAAATATATATCATCCACAGATCCAAAAATATTAATTTTACTGAACATGGATTTATGTATAATGTTTTTTAACTAAGAAGCTCACTCATAATTTGAATTATCAGTTCCAAAAGCGTTTAGGAGGAGTGATTTCTTCTCACACTTTGTATCTGCCAAGTTAGCCACCTCTCAAGAATACAGGTGTGATACCAGGTAGGATTCTATATGTTCATATAAAAATACATGTGCTGAATTGGCTACAGAAAAAGGGAGACAGGAATTCACATATGTGTTAACTTTAAAAACACATGCAGAACTCTTTCAACAAAAAATTGACAAGATTTACAACTCCAACCCTATATCATGCAAATAGGAAGACCAACTATACACCATGCCTCCTATGAAGTGCTAGTATTTCTATTCTGTTTGGGTTATTTTTCTCCATTATATTAGAATTAGTAGTCAGAATCTAGTAGGGTATGGGTTAGTGTCAAAGATTCAGTATTTCGAATGGAAAATTGAAAAATGAATCCAATGTGTATGTAAATATGTGCTACACAAAAATCTTCCCACTCTCATTCAGAACAATGCCTTGACAATACCTTCGCCCCAAGTAAGACACAATTAGAGGAGAAGATTTAGAAAACCTATGAACAAATATCTGGAATGGAATATGCTCAGGAGCCCACAACCTTGGAAGTGGCAGAGGAGTTTCCAAAGGTAAGGGAAAGGGTAAACACTCCACAAACATGGAGGTCTGCTGGCATAGAGACTTCTTGAGAAACTGCCTGTGAGATTGGGCACTTGAAAAATATGTTGTTGTCAGGAGCTTTAGCTTCCTTTCTAGTGAGACCATAAAAGCTTGGTCTGCATCTATGAGACCTGGAGGACATGCTTTCTTATTTCCCAATGAACATGAGGCAGCAGTGCTAAATTCTCTTTTTAGGTAAACTGTGGCCACTGGGGGCTAAAGGTCTCCCCATGTGCACTGTGAAGCCATATGGTCATCCTCCATTTTCATGGTGTTTCTTCCTGCTGCACTGGGAGTTTGGTATTTGCTTCACGAAATAAAAGGAGTTCAATTGGGTCACAGTGCAAGAGGGAGTTCTGTCATGTGTGGTGGGTCAGGTTCTGCAGGAGGATACAAGAACCAGGATTCTATCCCACATAGCTTGCCCCCTTGACCATAGCAACCTGATTCTGAACAATGTCCTGAAAACTCTCCATATAACAAGTTGCCTTTACATGGAAGGTTCTGCTGGCTGCACCATGTCAGTCACAAGCCATTTGGATGCCAATGGAAGATCCACATGGCCCCACCACAGATGTTTTATCACATACCTGCCCACCACTGCTCTAGGCCAACTACTCAACAGAGTCCAACTTACTGGCATCTCTGTTCTACACCATTTACATGAAACCCAGTCAATCAAGGCACTGTCTGGTATATTCATGATCAGTAACAGGACATCCAAATGTTCTCCAGTGCCACCTGGTGATGGGAATTTCAAAAATTTTATGGTATTTTTCTAGCCATTTTTCAAGGATGAAGTTGGAGGCACTGTGAGTTTCAATTCTTTCAGGAACCATTAAATTTTTAGGAAGCTAATTTCAATGAAAGCTCTGGAGAACACTCACAGGTAAGGCTTCCCAAAGAGTGGCCAAAAGATCACATGATATTATTCCCATTGAGGTCTACAATGTGAGGTCCATATGAGTTTTGACTCTCAACTCTGGGTGCCAAATCTTTCAGAATAAAATCATGTGGTATCCTGGCTGAGAGGCCTAGTGCTCTGTGGAAAGCCATCCTGGGCCTAGAACTTAGTTTCCAAGGGCGACACTCATGCCTGGCTTCCTTAAATCTCAACGCTATTCATAGCAATACTTCTCTGAGGTCAGTTTGAGAACTCAGATTCTAAGGGAATCACACCAGAGTTCAAGAACATGTGGACCAAGTCATCTCTTCCAACCGCCACCCAAATGACCACAATTTAAAACAAAACACTCCAACGTGGCGCTCATCTTTTTCCATATAGACACTCATAATGACCTCTGGCAAAAGTTTTCCATGAGGGGCACAGCCCAAGACCGTGTCCAAAATAAGCTCTCTTGCACCTAATTTGCCTAAAGTCAGGGTGGCCTGGACACCCTTCTTGTGAACCAGGAGAGATCAAATAGGCCTCCCATTAATACTGCTTCGCTTCTTCAATTTGAGGCCAACTGACTGTGGGGTTTGGATTCCTTATGTGAATTGGAGTCTTGAGAAAACCCAAGCAACTATGGGCTAGCCTCTGCAGGGCTTTGAAGAACTCATTTGAACCAAAGGATCCCTATTCTGACTTGATGGAGGTCAGGAAAGTTACAGAAGAGGCGAGAGACTTCATCCACAAGGACTGCTTTTTTGGCCATTTTGGTTTTGGATGTACACCTGGGATCTTTCTTTAGATCCATCAGGAGCTGAGAATCTAAGCCACACCCTCACACAAGGCAAATAGGCTGATTCAGACACATCCATTCCAAAGCAATTAAGCAAAGAGCCACAGGTAATGCCCATTCATTTCCATTTGGAAACTGTTTTCTTCAGGCTTCACAAAGTGGTGGACTGAGGAAAAGACCTTCCTGACATTCAGGGCAACAGAAGAATTGGTAAACAAAAGGCCCCAAGCAGGGTTTTTTCACTGAGACTTTCCTGGTCACACTGATATCTGAGTTTTCTTAGATGCTCGCCATTCCCTTCAGCTATTCAGTACATGGTCATGTCACAGAGCTTCAAGGTTGTACATATCTTAAACACAAAACCATGAGCCTATTCTGGAGAGTGGCGAGAATTCAGGAAGAAAACAGGACCTTAGGTAGATAGCAGGTGTTGCACATCAATAAGGCAAGCTGCAGTCCATTCATAAATAGGGCAGGATGAATGCTGGGAAGCTTTCTACTAGATAGGACATATTCATTGATGCATTCTCCTTTCTAATGTCTACAACCACGGACATAGTGGGATACACAGACATAGAAACACTCACCTTGTCAAACGACTTAGTAGAAACAGTTCACTCCAAACAAAACAAACCACCTTTCATACCTATTCTCAGAACATGAGACAAAACCACAAACCCACACCCACACCACAAAGGCACCTCCTTCCCCCATGTAGGTCTGTGACTATCCGGAGTGTCCTCTGACTGGTGGGCCATACTATGTTCTCTGGAAATGGCCTGTTCTGTCTCAAATCTGGTCTTTTGGCCAACTCTGTGAAGTTGTCAGGGGCCAGCGGTGAGCCACTGCCTGCTTTCTCAGGAAATGCCCCTATTCATAGCTTTCCTTGCATTTGGCCATCCTCACATCAGTAGGTTCCAAGAAAGACTGAGTCTGTCCTTGGTAAATCAAAATAAGTTTGACCACTGGGGCTTGGACTGGGACTGGCTCTTTGTGCCTGGCTTCCTGGATTCCAAGTTCAGAGAGTTCCATCACCAAGGAAGTTAGGTGAGGTCACTTCCTTTAGGAACGGAATGAGGTCACTGCCTTGGCAACAACTTTGTCCTAACAGTTGCTTCCAAGGTTCCCATGAGAAGGAGGCTGCCCCTACTTACTGTGACACTTTCACAAGTTACAGTGGTATGTCAACCATAGGCATGCAGGAGCAGCTCAACAAATGCCTGCTTTGGTCCATCTTCTATACATTAAGAAGAGAGTGGCTGATTCAGACACATCCCTTCATCCTGAGCAGGTTGTTTGCCATGGAAGACTTTTGCTGTCTCAGGTCCTTCATAGTTGCCTACATCTTCTCCAGGGATCATTTCTGCATGGACCTTTGAGTTTCTCAGCAGGTGGAAGATCCTCTATATTCCTGTATTTTAAGACCAACTCTGTCCCCACTTTTCTGTAAAATTAGATTGAGAGAACAGTGTATGGTTAGGTTTAATAACATGTTCGATTTGGTTTAGAAAGGAAACTACACGGTTGAGCAAACAGGGTCCTACCGTTAGCAATAATATGAGGATTATAAATGGACCGGCCATGGCAGATAAAAGCATAGTTAACCAGGTTGACTATGTGAACAAAGAATCAAACCTCCCTTCTGGGGCCTCTGTCTCTCTTTGACGCTCTTCAAGTCGTTTTCTTAATTTACTCATAGATTCTTTTACAACTCCAGTATTGTCGGCATAAAAACAACATTCTTCCCTCAATGCAAGCAAAAAGGCAACTTTCTCTCATGAAGAGGAGGTCCAACACTCGCCTGCTCTGTAAAACAACTTCAGAGAGAGAGAGGTTAAAATTCCTGTAAAGCTGTGATGTCGGTTTTTAATGTCTTTAAGCTTTGGTCTATTTCTGCTTCTAATTGTGTCTTTGTTGTGTCTCATGGACTAGGGCAGTTGTTCCTATGCCCACCCCTTCAGCAATTATTATTCCTCATAGGATGGCCAAAGTGAGGGATACAGGTTCCCGGTGGAACCGGGTTGTATGCCCCCCTATTTGAACTTTAAATGAACCTACGTCATGATAGAGCACTCTGAAAAACATCTGCATGATTACATAATTAATCACATCTATTGACCATTTAATGTAAACATAAATAATGTTAAAGTGTATAGAATTATACTGTTTTAGGAATGGACAAGAAAATGCACCTAAGATAGCACCAAAGTGAGGAAAACATTCTTATTTGGTTGCATCCGGATTTAGAGGGCATTGCTTCTGTTGTAATCAATTAATCCCCTGAACCCCAAGTTTTGGTAGTTTTAGAATTTGTACCCAACATGTAAGGGAAGGGGCTCAGAAGTTCACAGTCTGCAGAAATTCACAAAAATTAGTTTTTGTTTCTGTTTTTTTTTTTTTTCCTCTGTTCTGGGCAAGTTAACTTTTCAAGGACACCTTGGAAGGGGAGAGCTTTTTTGTCTCTTTTTTCTCCCTGCCAGCTGTCACCATGGAGACCAGTTGCTAACTTTTTTATCTTAGAAATGTAGGCATCTAGGTGAAGCCCCAGAGGCCTTGTTCACATATTTTGTGAAAAACTGGAAAGGCAGTGTCTAGCTTAGGGGTGGTGATTTTTCCAGCCAGTGGCCAAGTAGAACAGGGCAACACGAAAAGTGGAAGTTTATGTACATTGAACTCTTTCAGAGGGACTCTTTTGCTGAAAGACCTAAAGTAAGCCTTGGTGAAGACTTCTGGAGAAGGTCATTTAAGACATTTCTGTGGACCTGGTACAGAGGGGGAAGACGGGGTAGTCGAGGCTGAGAGCAGCTCCGTGGATCTAAGAATGAGAAAAGAGAGATGTAAAAGAAAAATGGTAAAGGGGTTTGGGATTTTCCTAGAACAAAACTTGAGCATTAGAACAGGTATAGCAGAGGGGACGATGGGAGTAAATATTCCAAAAAGCCTTTGAGGGACTTTAAATTCTTAGAAACCTCTTTTCAGTGATGACAAAGCAACTTTAAATGCCATTTTCATTACATCGTGGATAGGGGTCTGAGGGCTCTTCTCAGCTGGTTTGAGCTTTGGGTTAGCTTGCTAGAGGACTTGGTGGGACCTAGTGCAGGCCCTGACAGGAAAAGAGAGGAGTGAGTGGGTGAAGGGGTACCTCGGTACCTGCTACCTCAGCAACGGGGCAATGTTCTGAGAACCAGCGGAGGTTTGGGTTTTTGATTTAGTAATTGGAGAGGAGAAATCAGGTTGCTAAGATGGGAGTGATAGCAGAGAGTCTAGAGCAGAAGGCTGAGGGTGAGAAACTATTGGAGAAGCATAGTACAGGATGTGAGAAAAAGAGGAAAAATGATTCCCCATAGGGAAATTTCCCCCTTTTGAGAACTTGCCGAAGTTAAAAATGTCACTCAGAATTTGAGGATCTAGAGAACCCTCTGGGGGCCATAGTATTTGGTTGTCTAATTGGTAATATGGCCAATGCTGTGTACTGAATTTGATGAGGAGTTTGGGTTCCACCAGGCAGCCCCTGTATGCTCACATTCCCTTGACTTACACAAGAAGTCGGCTTCTCCCCCACACAGCCGTGGCTGTTTGTGGCTTTGATAGTCCGCCAGGCAAACATAGTAATCTAGGCTAGTAAAACCTGAATCTGTCTCGCGTGTCCCTGCATCCATAATATTTGCTTCCATTATCTATGGTACAGAAGAGATTTAATGGGATTTTAGTGGGATCCTCTTCATCAGGGATATCTCAATAGGAAAGACCTATACCGACCTGACAAATGTCTGGGTGGAGAGATGGCCACCAGGTCTCTATGGGGCCTGTATGCGAGATAGACTATACTTCTTGTCTAGTAGGATTTGTGATCAGCCATTGCTGCTGAACGGGGTGATGAGGGTTAAAACTACTGGTGCCCAAGGGGAGAGTCTATAGTCTTATCCACATAGCGAATACGCAATTTGAAATGGTTACCACGCTTTTCCAGTTTCCAACAAGAGTCTGGACACAGCGAAGGCTTGAGATGAGAGGCATGGATCCAAAAAGTGATTCCGTCTACTTTAACGCTTTAGGTTTTATAAGTAGCACCTGGTATGTTCCTTTCCAGTGGGGTTCCAGGGATGACACCTGATGTTGTCTTATGTAGATGAAGTCTCTTACATGATATTGATTTAGAGTCCCCTCCTCCCCTGGTTGGTAGGCAGTGGCCAGCTGTTTCCACAGTTATCGCTGAGTTCTTTCAATGACTTTAAGTCTGTCAAGCAAGGGGGTGTGGAAGTGATCGTTAAGCCTTAGAGTTGGGGTTAGGTCCCTTATTGGATGATGGGAATCATAGAGAATTTCATAGGGGGTGAGGTTACACAAAGAAAGAGAGGGAATATTTCTCGCATGAAACAGTGCATAAGGCAGGAGCATAATCCAATCTTTTATGCCGGGCTCTAAGCTTAATTTTGTGAAGGTCTCTTTAATGGTTCTATTTATTTTTTCTACCTGTCCTGAGCTCTGGTGTATATAAGCATAATGTAACTTAAAATTAATCCACAGGGTCCCAGTTAACACCTGACTTACCTGGGCCATGAACACCAGTCCATTATCAGACCCTATTACCTTAGGCAGACCGTATCTTGGAAAAATATCTTTCAGAATCTTCTTGAAAATCATTTGTGCAGTTTTTTTGTTTTTTTTTTTTTTTTTTTTTTTGTGTGTGTGTGTGTATGTGTGGAAGGCTTCAGTCCATCCTGAAAATGTATCTACAAAGACTAGGAGGTATTTAAGTCCATACCTTGCTGGCTTAATTTCACTATTGTCCACTTCCCAAAATTGTCGTTTTCTGGTTCCTCATAGGTGCTTTCCTCTAGGAAACTGGAAGGGTAAGCATTAACCAATTGACGGACTCGACAGGCTTTTGTTACCCGTTCAGTTATTTTCTTTCGCTGTGAGTCGGTTAGTGGAAAACTCTGTTCTTAATCCTACAGGAATGCCTGCAGTTTCATTGAACCAAGGTGAGTGAGTTGGTGTACATTTTTAACGTAGTGTAGGGCTTTCTGTAATTGCAGCCTGAGCTCAGTGAAGTTGAGGTGTTCAGTGTCAGTGTCCATAGATATTATAAAAAACTTCCTGGTGATCAGGGGTCCATTGGAATTGGGCATCTCCCTCTAACACCGGGTATAAAGGAGCAGCTAAAAACGCAAACCCAGGTATCCATAACCTGCAAAAGCCAGCAGTCCCAAGAAACTCTCTGAGTTGTCTCCTGTTAGATGGGGGTGGTATCTAGGCAATGGTTTGTTTTCTGGGCTCAGTGAGCCATCGTTTACTGCCCCTAAGGAAACAGCCCAGTAAGATTACTTCATGCCAGCAAATTTGGGCCTTTTTGGCCGAAACTCTATACCCGAGTTGAGCAAGCTCATATAATAGTGCTTGGGTCCCAGACTCACAGTTTTCCTTGGTGTTGGCTGCCAGTAGCAGGTCATTCACGTATTGAAGCTGGGTGACTTTGGGGTGCGTAGTTCTGAAATTGCTGAGATCTCTGTGGAGGGCTTCATCAAAGAGAGTGGGGGAGTTTTTGAACCCCAGTGGGAGTCTAGTCCAAGTTAGTTGACCAGACGTTCAGGTTTCTGGGTCTACCCACCCGAAAGCAAACAGCAACTGACTATCTTTATGCAGAAGCAAGCAAAAGAAAGCATCTTTTAAGTCCAGAACAGTATACCATTTCCGCTCAGGGTTCAGAGTGCTAAGCAGATTGTACGGATTAGGTACCGTGGGGTGAATGTCCTGCACTCTGTTGTTGATCTCTCTTAGGTATTTAACAGGGCGATTGTCCCGGTTCCTGGCTTTGTTTTCTAGTAGCAGGGGAGTGTTCATGGCCAATTGACAGGGCCTTAGGACGCCTAAGGTCAGATATTTCTGAATATGGGGCCTTATCTCATCTTTAGCTTTTTTTGCTTAGAGGATATTATTTGACATTAATTGGGGAGGCTGAGGTTTTTAACTCCACTGTTATCGGAGGTTGCTTCACGGCCAGCCCTAACCCAGCAGTTTTTGCCCAGGCATCTGCGTAATCTGTTATCCATTTCTGGCGTAGCTTGCCTGTTTGATCAGTCTTGGGGGGTGTGAAGAGTGGATGTTCATCTTCTACTAATTTAGTTAAAGCCGTGACTATAGGAGTTTATACTAAAGGTTTAGAAATTTCATTTGGTAGCCTTCAGGGTTAAAAGTTATTAAGGCCAAGAGCTTGGTGAGCAGATCTCTGCCCATCAATGGGTCCAGGCATTCCTGGATTACTAGGAAGGAGTGATGGATTTTTTCTTTACCTAGGTCCATGGTCCTCTTAGTAGTCTAAGCCCGATATTTACTGCCATTAGCCCTTTGAACTACAGACCTTTTATTTGATAGAGGGCCCAATGGGGCCTTAAGGGCTTCGTATACTGCTCCTGTATTCATTTCAAAGTTTACTGGGGTCCGCTACACTTCAAAAGTTACCCTGAGCTAGGGGAAGTGATCTGAGCCCCAACTTTCTTAGTCATGCACCAGAGTCACAATGGCTGGCTGGCGTGGCTGTCTCTTTATAGGGCACTTTTTGGCCCAGTGTCCTTTTTTTTTACAGTAGGCACATTGATCTGAGGCCAGGGGTGGCCTCTTGCATGGCCCCAGGTAACCCTTACTGTCACCTTACGTCTTAATTTCTGGCCTCTTTCTTGTTGTGACAAGGATCTTGGTCAATCCCTTAGTCTGTCTTTTGCTTCTCTCATCCTTCCTTTGCTCCCTTTCTTTCTCCCTGTTTCTCTCTTATAGTATACTTTCTCAGCTTCTCTGACTAAATCTCTCTTTTAAATTTTTTTAATATCCATGGCAGCTTGCCCAATTAAGGCCATTGTTACAGATGAATTTTGATCCGCTGCCTGAGGATCGAAAGGAGTATATCTTTTATATGCTTCCATAATTCTTTCTAGAAACAAAGAGGGAGATTCATCAGGCCTTTGAATAATTTCTCTTACCATGGCCAAATTAGTTGGTCACCTAGCAGCCCCTTGGAGACCTGCTATTAGAGCCAGGCAATAATTGGACAGATGCTCTTTATCTTCAAAGGTGTTGGGGTTCCAGTTGGGTTGGTTTAAGGGTAAGCTCGCTTTTATTATGTTGGGAAGTTGTGTTGGTCGCCAATCAGGTCCGAGGATATTTTTTTTTTTTTAGCTTCTTGGAGGTTTTTCTCTTATTCCTCTGTCATAAAGAAAGTCCCTAGGAGTTGTTGGCAGTTATCCCAAGTAGGCAGGTGTAAAAACGTTGGCGAGTTCTCTGAGTTCTTTTAGCCGGGCCAGCTTCCTCCAGGGAAGGAGGGGCTCTGTGTGCCACGGGACTGTCATCTGGATGGCGCTGGGCCATCCTAGCTTCTTTGAATGGTGGAGAGGCTGAGTCAGCAGCAGGGGAATCACTTAGAGGGTGTTGGCAGTTGGGGGATGAAGGCAGAGGATAAGGAGGGGGAGGAGATTCCAGTAGAGTCTTGAGACTCAGGGAGAACAGAGGGTGCAGGAGGAGGAGCAGAGAGTTAAAGAGATAGAATCATGGGGGAAGGAGTAGGAGTCCGTGCAGGGACAAGGAAAGGCTTCACCCTTGGAGGAGGAGATTTGCAGAGGTCCTGACAAGTTAAGATATATGGCTGTTGATCTGGACGTCTACGTGGCCCCAGCTAAAAGACAATATCTCGAACTTTTCAAATTAGTGCGAAGTAGAAAGATCCTTCTAGGGGACATCTGACTACAAAGTTGGGTCATTCTGAGACACAGAATCTGCAAGATCCGGCGTTTTACTGAAAAAGAAAGATTCTGAGCCCTTAAGCAGACTTTGGTCTAGTGATCAAGGGTCATGAACAGAGGCATTGAAGTGCTCTGTCCCATAATGAAATATACACAGACAATAAAAGCAATGACACAAGACACAGACAAGACAATAAAGACAGGCAATGGATGTCCAATACTGAGACCATGACTGAGTAGCTGGCAAAACATGATGGGCTGGCAATACCGAATCCGAAACAAAATATCACTGAATAAAGGAGACTATTGTTCCTCGATTTCATGAGTTCATCCCCCAGGGACATGGCCTGTGGCTCTGTTACATGTGTGTCAGCCACCATGGGAGAGAGCTCACGCTCTTTACCAATAGCCATTTTGTGAAACCCTAACCTGAATCCTGAAACCAGAAAGAGGGGCCTTATTTATCCCCAGAGGAGCCCGTTGGGGGTCTTTCATCTGCGGCTGCAGGATCTCACTGGGGCCACCAGATGTAAAGATCGGGCGAGGGTGGGTGGAAGAGACCACCAAGAGACTGTCTCATGCAACAGCAAAGGCTTTATTGGGAGTCCGGCATGCAAGGGCTCAGAGCTCACTTGAATAGAGCAGAGAGCCCTGAGAACAGCTTAAGAAGTGCTTATATATTTTCCTTGGAGAGGGCAGGAAGGAAAGTTTATTGATGGGTAAGTGCGAGTGGGCGGTTTGCGTGCAACTGGTTGACCGAGTACATTCTGCAGTTTGGCAGTTGGGGACAGCACATTCTTTGAACAAGAATAGCAAACAGTTCTCAAGATTTCAAAAGTGTTTTGTTAAGCATACAGAAAATCAAGAAGTGACAAGTACCTATTTTATTAACCTTTCAATATAAGTATGAAAACAGAAATCTAGGTAAGATTTGAAGCCCAGAAGTTCATTGGGCCCTTGATTGGTATACTTAGCGTTGAATTACATTCTGTAGTGATGTCCCAGAAATATGGATATACAATGGCATAGGACCTTATACCTTCTCGGAGGTCAATTCCAAAACACAGACTCTAAGGGGAATCACACCGAAGTTCAAGCCAAGGTGGACCCAATTATCTCTTCCAACCGCCACACAAATGACCACAATTAAAACCAAAACACTCCCACATGGCACTCATCTTCTTCCATATAGACACTCACCATAACTTCTGGCAAGAGGATTCCATGAGAGGTGCAGCACAAGACAGTGTCCCAAATAAGCTCCCTTTCCCCTCATTTGCCAATAGTAAGGGTGGCCTGGACACCCTCCCTGTGAACCAGGAGTTATCAAATATGTCTGCCATTAATACAGCTCTGTTCTCCAATTTGAGGCCTACTGACTGTGGGGTATAGATTCTTTATTTGAATTGGATTCATAAGAAAACCCAAGAACCTATGGGCTAGCATCTGCAGGGCTTTGAAGAACTCATTTGACTCAAAGGATCCCTATTCTCACTTGATGTAGGTAAGGAACCTTACAGAAGAATGTGAGGCACTTCATCCACAGTGACTGATTTTTGGCCATTTTGATTTTGGATTCACACATGGGATCGTTCTTTAGATCCATCAGGTGCTGAGAATCTAAGCCACAGGCTCACACAGGACCAAGAGGCTGATTCAGACACATCCCTTTACAAAGCAATTAAGCAAAGAGCCACAGGTGATGCCCATTCATTTCCGTTTGAAAACTGTTTTCTTCAGGATTCACAAAGGCGTGGCCTCAGGCAAAGAACTTACTGACATTCAGGGCAACAGAAAAATAGGCAATCAAAAGGCCCATTGCAGGGGTTCTCCACTGAGACTTTCCTGGTCACATCGATATCTGAGTTTTCTGAGATGCTTGCCAATCCCTTCAGCTATCCAGTACATGTCCATGTCACAGTGCTTGGAGGTGGTACATATCGTGGACTCAAAAGCATGAGCCTATTTTGGAGAGTGGCTAGATTTCAGGAAGAAAACAGGAACTTAGGAAGATAGCAGGTGTTGCCCATCAATATGGCAAGCCCTAGTGCATTCATAAATTGGGCAGGATGAATGCTGGGAAACTTTCTACTAGACAGGAAACATCCATTGATGCATTCTCTTTTTCTAATGTCTACAACCACGGACACAGTGGGATACACAGACATAGAAACACTCGCCTTGTCAAACAACTTACTAGAAACAGTTCACTCCAAACCAAACAAACCGACTTTCCTACCTCTTCTCAGAACATGGGGCAAAACCACAAACACACATCCACACCCAAAAAGGCACCTCCTTCCCCCAAATAGGTCTCTCACTATCCGGAGTGTCCTCTGACTGCTGGGCCATACTATGTTCCCCAGATATGGCCTATCCTGTCTCAGATCTGGTCTCCATATCCAACTCTGTGAAGTGGTCAGGAGCCAGCTGTGAGCCACTACCTGCTTTTTTAGGAAAGGCCCCTCTTCAGAGTACTCCTGGCATTTGGCCATCCTCACATCAGTAGGTACCAAGAAAGACTGACTCTGTCCTTGTTAAATTGAAGCAAGTGAGACCACTAGGACTGGGACTGGGACTGACTCTGTGTGCCTGGCTTCCTGCATCCCAAGTTCAGAGAGTTCCATTACCAAGGAAGTGAGGTGAGGTTGCATCCTTCAGGAACTGAATGAGGTCACTGCCTTGGCAACCACTTTTTCCAAACAGTTGCTTTCAAGCGTACCATGAGAAGGAGGCTTACCCTACTTTCTGTGGCACTTTCACAAATTAGAATGGTATATCAACCATAGGCACCAAGAAACAGCTCTCCACACAGGCCTGATTTGGTCCATCTTCTCTATATTAGGAAAAGAGCCTTTAGTCCGGGGAGCACTGCAGTGAACCTCTGCACTAAAACTATTAGCAAGCACCTGGTGGAGGAGTCCTCCATAGGTAAGTGGGGCTTTTATAACATCTGATATCCGGTTAAGGGAGATCTCTTCTGATGAGAGAGATGTGGCCTGGGGAGGCTCACATATACTCCTTTCCAGGAGAGTAACCAGAATCGTTCTGTCCTCTGTTCTGTTCTGTAGGGAATTCCTCTGGAACTGTAGAGAGGGGCCGACGGGCACGCATGCACTCCTACCCTGGAGCTATAGCAAGATGTTGCACTGTTCCACTGTTTTTCTGTTTAGGCGCATGGTTTCTGTTTTTTGTGTTTTGTTTTGTGTTCTATTTTTTTGATTGTTTGTTTGTTTTTGTTCATTTTGTTGTGTGATTTCAGTGGTAAAAACTTAAGGATTTTGGACGTAAAAATAGGTAATAAAGAGAGTAAGCCTGACACCCCTTTGGACTGTGTTTTAGGGAACTGCGATGAACTTTACTCGCCTTTGTTAAGCAGGATGATAGAAGCTCCTAGCTGGCTGCCTGGAGCACACCCATTGCAGAGGGCAATGCTTGGTGGGGACCTAAGAACTGAGCATCTCCCAGGTTAACAAGTGAAACTCCTTTAAAACCCCTTGTCACTCCAGATCAAGAGAGTCACAACCTTTGGCAGAGTCCCCTGTGTTTCTCCTTTGTTCGCAAAGCAATAAACCTCCCTTTTTCTTTTTCTCAAAACTCAGTCCTCATTATTAAATTGGTATTAATTGGCGTCAAGTTGAGGAATCGAACTTTAATTTACAAATTTGGTACCCGCCCTCCACCCCGGAACTTTGTGAGAGCTGTCTACTGAAATATTAGGAGATGAAGCATGCTTGGTGTGGAACTGAACAAGAGGAGCTAATCCTGTAAGTAAAAGGAGGGACTGAGGGACTCCCAGCAGCTGCCAAAGCCCTGTTGATTCAGGGAATTACCTCCTTCCTCCCCGCACTGTAAGAATTATGCCACCTCTGTCTTGTTAAAAAAGAGAAAAAGAAAAAGGCGACACTAAATGCAGTGAAGTCACCATGGAGACACTTTATTTTACATTTCAGGTTTCCCCTCTGTTAAAACATGTGGTCCCCCCCCTGTGGATATCTATGGTGCACACTGGTGTAGGAGATTTTTCTCTTATCTGCTCTGGTTTAAACGGTTCTCTCTGACAGCCATAGTCTGAACCTCCTTTCTGTCTGTCTTGTGTCTTTGTATCTGGCCCTTTAAGACATGTGCAATAATGTGTTGATATTATAAATTGTTTCTTGGGAATGATCTTAGCTGAATGTGTGTCTAAATGATGATGTTTTATTTTAACAATCTGGTATCTGAATGGGTTTTTGAAGCATTGCAGAATCTTGCAGTTAAAAGTCGGGTTTAGGTAATTGTTTAGTTTATGATTTCAGATAATTCATGCCAGAGAACTTAAATACTTAGTATGGAAAACTGAAGAACTCTACTTCCAAGTTGGCAAGTAAATTCCCAATCATACAGTCTTTTTTTCACCAATTTTGAATTGGATAGCCTCGGAAAATGTCACTGTGTGTACCACTGCATTAATTTGGACAAGGATAGTAAATCATAGAATGGTATCTGTTGACAAAACAAGATGTAATGATATAAAATTTTGTGAATTGTATCTTAAATTTGTATCATAATTTTCAACATCCGAACCTCAAAATTATGGTTAAAATGCCTTAGGCCTGAGGTGTCTGCTCAGAATAGCAGTTTTTCCTGCTCCTTCCAGACCTCAGCCATGATTTATATTGAAATGTAAATGAAAGAAGCCTGAAAGCTTAGTAGGAGACTGATTTGAGGCCTAAGGGAAAAAAAAGGTAAATTGTATGGTATTTACTAATTACTAGCCAGTCACTTTTTCTAGGACTCTTTTTTTTTCCTTAGATACTTTTTTTTTGAGCTCATGATTTTGAGCATACAGACCTAGGTTAATGTTTTTCAGATCAGTTCTATCTTTGACCAACTGTAGACTTTTTGAAACATTGCAATGGAGATTTCACCTGAGAAAAGCTACAAGGCCTTTACTATTATTATGTGTGCACACTTTTGTTATGTGTTGTATGTCCACATATACATATGTCCGTATATCATATATATGATACACAAATTAACATATACAAGGAGCGCTCATAAAAAAGCGCTCATTAAAACAAATTTAAATAGGAGATCCAAAGATCTTTAATTCACGTGATTTAAATGTTTCAATTTAAATTGGATAAACAGATAAAAATCAATGTCTTTAAATTTAAGCTTACAATTTTTTTAGGTGTGCAAAAATCTAATAAAATATTAATATCTACAAAATGTCTAATATGCCTTGGTTCTAGGACCTTTCCTTCAACATAAAAATGGTTTACACTGTCAACACATTTCTCTAATATTTTGATAAATAAGTAAAGTAAATTTGATATGGGATTGCTCATTCATGAGTACTTTTCTTAGATATCTGATTGATTTACTAAGGTCTGAATAAGTTCTTATTAAAGTCTGTATAAGAATATAAAAATAAGTCATGTGTTAATGAGACAAAAATTTCTTAAAACATAAGTTTACCCATAACGTTGTGTTTATTAAGTTTTATTTTCTCCAGAGCAAGCAACCATAAAAATTAAACAACTGATTAAATAAGAACTGTTATTTTAGAGCACTGTACTGCCATTGCTTTAGAAGCTAAACTTGGTTAATGTAGAAACATCAATGTAATTGTGATGCTATCAATGTTTTCATATCTTATAGGTATGCAAGTCTGTAAGGTAGAAACTTTAAAAGAGCATTATATCAAGCTGGTGCTCTGAAGTTGTATGGTAAAAAATATATTGGGGATTTATTTACCTGTTATCAATAAGATATGTAAACTTTTATGTTACTTTTTACATTGGGGAACAATTTAAATGTATTTTTTAGTTAATGAGAGCCTAATCGATGTAAAGGTTAAAAACTTTCAGCCTTTCTTTAATTCATGTTTTAAATGTGATATCATATGTTGTTAGCTAATGTTCATGTGACCTCAAACAATTTATGTAAACTTTGTCAAATGATATTTAAAAATAAGAATTAGCTTTAGAACTAAAATACTTAAGATTTATAAAGAGCCCTGCCTTAGCTGAGATAAGGCTCTGTGTCCCATCTTACTACATGTGAGAATGACTACGAAACCAGTAGGTTAGATAATATTTCTTTAAAGTTATGTTAAAAAGTTGGTTTTTTTTAAGGTCAATATTCCTAGGATCTCAAACAGGGGATATAATGTATAACTCAGCCAAAAAATTCAGGGTAGCTGTTACACAAGCTAAGTATTTTTACTTTTGTTAATTTTATTTTGAAATTTTCTTATAAGTGATCTAAAGATTCTCTGTTACTGTTTTACAAACGTGTTGCTTTAAGAACACAACATGGGTTTATTCAATATAATAAGTCATTACTTACAATACAGACAGAATAATACAGATCCCAATTAATAAAAAGATAATTATATAGTTATAGACATTAAAGCCCAGTACTCTTAATATAAGGCTGTTAAAATTTATTTGCTGGATGTTTAAGATTAGGATTTAAAATTAAAGTTAAATGAAAAGAGCCAAGAAAACCAATATTTGGCTTTTGCCCTATGAGTCAGTCTGAATCCAGGGAACAGGGGACTTCTCTAAAGAGCTTTGAAACTCTGAGCCACATAACCTCCTCCTGATCAGGGAGATTAATGAGACCACTGGAGAACAGAAAGCCAATCAGTGTATTTGTTACAAAGAGGAGAGTCATCAAAGAAAGGAGACATCCCTTTTGCTTCCGAGGGAAGCCAAATGGTCAAGCAAGATCTGGACCCACCTAGCGCAAATGGCACTAGCAGAACTGAGAATCTGCTCTCAAGTTTCCCCAGAATTGACTCCCATAAAAGGTCAGCTGACTGTTAACAATAGATGGAAACAAAAGTCAGTTTGACTGCTTCATCTTAAACACTTAGCAAAGACAGTTAAGAACAAAATACATCCATTCCTGGGCATTTTAAATTATAATAATAATAATAATAATAATAATAATAATAATAATATAATGTTAAGGTATGCACTTTATGTTTGCCTCCCAAAATAAGTAAGACTGGTGGCTACAAAGAAGAATTCTCAGACAGGAATGCCTGATACTTATAAAAAGAGACTATCAAGAAGACCTGCCACAGGGAGAAGTTTTCAGTTTAAGGCCTACAGATATTCCTAACCTACACAGGTTGGCTTGGTGTTTGCTAGTACAATTATCCAGCCCTGAGTAACAGAATTAAAGGTTTCTCAAAGAGACACAGAGGTCATACTAGTAAAAGGATTTTACAAGATCAGATGACATTAAATAATTAAACTGTATCTTATGGGGAGGGACAAGTGTAACAGTAAAAGTTAAATATTAAATTGACAGTCCTGATAACTGGGGATATTAAAGACTGGTGAGGGAACTTCTATACAGTGACATGTTCAAGGTGCTGCAACATTTATTCAGTACTCATGGTTTTTGTTTCTCTCATAGAAGAACCCATCCCCAGATGACTTTACAACCTGTTCTTCCCCAATCAGACTTCAAACTGAACTGACTTCTAAAAGGCAACTCATGTCCCTCAACTGACTTCTAAAAGGCAACTCATGTCCCTCATCCCATGCCAACTCACGTCACCCTGTCTCAGGTCAGAAGAAGAAAAAATGAGTGACACCACTCTTCTTATAACAATGGAGAGAAAGACAAATAGACTATCAATATAAGTAATTAATTAAGTCAGGTAAAATCAGGGAGATCGGTTTTGGGTGAGTTCTAAAAATTTGGAGACTCTTACCTGAGGGATTAAAATTTCCTCAGTGCTCTTCCCGTAATCTATCAAAGATTTGAAGGGGACACAAAGAAAAGGCGGGAATGATAGACCCAACCTGATCTTTAATTTAAATTGGGAGCCATCTTGCCAAAAAGCCATGAAAAGATAATTTTGGCTTTACCATAAATTACTTCAAATTCTAAACCTGCTTGGAATGCCCGCCCATGCCTTGAACTCACCCATGCCCGGCTCTCTGACCAGATAGCAGCCCTCTCTGAAACTTTAGTGACACATCATAAATATTTGCCTTCTCTGGCCAGACAACAACCCTCTCTGAGGCTCTAATGGTCTTCATGAACTCTGATGTAGGGACAGCAAAAAAAATGTAGACTGCCATTGGTGTGATGTTTGTCATTGTTCTGTTATCTGTAAACCCCCTTTTGTGTAATTTTCTGGGCTATTAAGCTGCCTGTAGGAAAGCTGGGGTTGCTGTCTTTTTCCCGCCGTTTTGTGAGGGAGAGGTAGCACAGCCAGTGGAAATAATAAGCTTAATTTAATTTGATTTTAATTAGAGTCAGTGGTCTTTTCTTGTGTCCTGGTCTAACAGGTAAACACTCCAAAAACATGGAGCTCTGCCAGCCTAAACACTTCTTGAGAAACTTCCTCTGAGTTTGGGCACTTGAAATATATGTTGTTGTAAGGAGCTTTAGCTTCCTTTCTAGTGATACCATCAAAGCTGAGTCTGCATCTATGTGACCTGGAGGACATGGTTTCTTGTATTCTAATGAACATGAGGCAGCAGTGCTGAATTTTCTCTTTGTAGGTAAACTGTGGCCACTGGATACTAAGTGTCTCCCCGTTTGGACTGTGAAGCCATTTGGTCATCCTCCACTTTGTGGTGTTTCTTGCTGCTGTACTGGGAGTTTGGAATATGCTTTATGAAATACAACGAGTTCAACTGAAACCCAGTGTTGAAGAAAGTTCTGTCACTTGTGGTGGGTCAGGGTCTGAAGGAGAATGCACCAACCAGGCTTTTATCTCACAGAGCTTGCCCCCTTGTCCATAGAAATCTGACTCTGAACTTAGCCCAGAAACCTCTCCATATAAAATGATGCCTTTACATAGAAGGGTCTGCTGGCTGCACCATGTCAGTCACAAACCATTTGGAAGGCAATGGCAAATCCTCATTGCCACACCACAGATGTATTATCACACACCCACCCACCACTGCAATAGGCCCACTTCTCAGCAGGCTCCAACTTACTGGCATCTTTGTTCTACACCATTTTCATGAAACCCGGTCAATCATGGCATTCTCTGGTACACTCAAGATCAGCAACAAGACATCTAAAGGTAATCCAGTGCCACCTGGTTAAGGGAATTTCAAAGATTTCATTGTATTTATCTAGCCATTTTTCATGGATGAAGTTGGAGGCACTGTGGGTTTCAGTTCATTCAGGAAATATTAAATGGTGAGGAAGCTGTTTTCAATGAATTCTCTGGAGAAATCTCACAGGCAAGTCTTCCCATAGAGTGGTCAAAAGGTCACATGAAGCCAGGCCCATTGAGGTCTTTAATGTGACGTCCATGGGTGTTCTGACTGTCAACTATGGCTGCCAAATCTTTCAGAATAAAATCATGTGATATTCTAGCTGATATTCCAAGGCTCTGTGGAAAGCCACCCTTGTATTTGATCTCAGTTTCCAAGGGAGAATCCCATGCGTGGCCTCCTAAAATCTGAACACAGTTTATGGCAATATTTCTCTGAGATCAGTTCGAGAACTCAGACTATAAGTGGAATCACACCAGAGTTCAAGCCCAGATAGACCCAGTCATCACTTCCAACCACCAAACAAATGACCACAATTAAAACCAAAGCACTCCCACAAGGCCCTCATCTTCTTCCATATAGACACTCATCATAACCTGTGGCTGGAGGTTTACATGAGGGGCTCAGCCCAATACAGTGTACAAAATAACCTCCCTTGCCCGTCATTTGCCTAAAGTCAGGGTTGCCTGGACACCCTTTCTGAGAACCAGGAGTTATCAAATGAGCCTGCCGTAAATACTGCTCTGATTCTCCAATTTGAGGCCTACTGACTCTCGGGTATAGATTCTTTATGTGAATTGGAATCATGAGAAAACCCAAGCACCTATGGGCTATCCTCTGCAGGGTTTGAAGAACTCATTTGACAAAAAGGATCCCTATTTTCACTTGATGGAGATCAGTAATCTTACAGAGGAAGGCGAGAGACTTCGTCCACAATGACTGCTTTTTTGGCCATTTTGGTTTTGGAAGCACACATGTAATTGTTCGTTAGATCCATCAGGTGCTGAAAATCTATTCAACAACCTCAAACATGGCCAAGAGTCTGATGCAGACACATCCCTTTCCAAAGCAATTAAGCAAAGATCTACAGGTGATGCCCATTAATTTCCATTGAAAACCGTTTTCTTCAGGCTTCAAAAAGGGGTGGCCTGAGGCAAAGACCTTTCTGACATTCAGGGCAACAGAACAATAGGTAAGCAAATGGCCCAAGGCAGGGTTTCTAAAATGATATCTGAGTTTTCTGAGATGATCCCATTCCCTTCAGCTATCCAGTACATAGCCATGTCACAGAGCTTGGAGGTGGTTCATGTCTTGGAAACAAAACCATGAGCCTATTCTGGAGAGTGGCCAGAATTCAAGAAGAAAACAGGAATTTAGGAAGACAGTGGTTGTTGCCCATCCATTAGGCAAGAAAAAATCCATTCATAAATTGGGCAGGATGAATGTTGTGAAGCTTTCTTCTATTCAGGACACATCCATTGATGCATTCTCTTTTCTAATGTCTACAACCACGGACACAGTGGGATAAACAGACATAAAAACACTCGCATTGTCAAAAGACTTACTAGAAACAGTCCACTCCAATCCTAACAAATCGACTTTCCTACCTATTCTCAGATCATGAGACAAAACCACAAACTCACACCCACACCCAAAAAGTCACCTCCTTCCCCCAAGTAGGTCTATGACTATCCGGAGTGTCCTCTGACTGATGGGCCATAGTATGTTACTCCAAAATGGACTGTCCTATGTCAGATGTGGACTCCTTGGCCAACACTGTGAAGTTGTAAGGTGCCAGTGGTGAGACACTACCTGCTTACTCAGGAAAGTCCCCTCTTCAGACCTTCCTGGCATTTGGCCATCCTCACATCAGTAGTTACCAAGAAAGACTGATTCTGTCCTTGGTAAATCCAAATATGTGAGGCCACTGGGACTGGGACTGGGACTGCCTCTGGGTGCCTGTCTTCCTGGATCCCTAGTTCAGAGAGTTCCATCACCAAGAAAGTGATGTAGGTCACTTCCTTCAGGAACTGAATGAGGTCACTGCCTTGGCAACCACTTTGTCCTAATAGTTGCTTCCAAGTGTCCCAATTGATGGAGGCTGCCCCTACTTCCTGTGACACTTTCACAAGTTTGAATGGTATATCAAACATAGGCACCCGGGAACAGCTCTCCACACAGGCCTGGTATTGTCCATCTTCTCTACATTAAGAAAAGAGAGACTGCTTCAGACACACCCCTTCATCCTGACCAGGTTGTTTGTCGTGGAAGATGACTTTTGCTCTCTCAGGTCCTTCATAGCTTCCTATAGCTTCCCCAGGGTTCATTTCTGCATGGACCTTTTCATTTCTCAGCAGGTGGAAGATTTCTTACATTCCTGTATTGTAAGAACAACTCTGTCCCTGCTTTTCTGTAAAGTTAGATTGAGGGAACAGAGTATGGTTAGGGTTAATAACATGTTTGATTTGGCTTAGGAATCATTCTGCTGGATGAATAATGTTATTGGGAACCTGCAATATTTATTAGAATATATAGAGGGGAAATATATTTATGAAAACCGAAATCTAGGTAAGATTTGAAGCCCAGAAGGGCTTTGGATCCTTGATTGGGATACTTAGGTTTGAATTATGTTCTGCACATGTGTCTCAGATAAATCTATACACAATGGCATAGGACCTTGTACCTTGGATGATTGAATGTCAAAGAGAACATCCAGTCAAAAAAGGATAGTTGGTAGGATTAGGAAGATAGTTGGTAGGATTAGGAAAAAGAGTGAGTATATGATTTGGACAAAAAGTTCTTTAGCAATAGGGTTTTGGGTAGAGAGAAAATGTAAATGTCAGCACATGTGAAGAGTCAGTCACAATGATGAACTGGGGAAAATATGTAGGAAAGCAGATATCAATAGAGACATTAGAAAATCAGCAAATGATAAAGTGATTGATAGGATTAGACATTTTCGACAGGCTTGAGTTTGAATAAATAATCTTAGGAAGAAACAAATATGTAGTCACCAATAGGATTGACATTTGAGAGCATTAGGCAACCTGGACATGGGTGATTTTCATAATCCATACTCATATTCCATTTAGGCTTTGGTACAGTCGTAAGTGTGACTTTGCATTTTGTGGCCAGAATATTACTGTGATAAAATGTATATGTAGATCAGGTGACATGAGTATTTGTTGCACCATTTCTGAGAGCAATATTTTGAAGAGATATAAATTAGTATTGGGGGCACAAATAGGTGTACCATGTGTGTATGAATATAGAGAGAATGCATGAATAGACCATACTGTGAATAAATAATATAACTGTTTCCAAATTTAGAAATTGGAATAAATTGATATCCCAAAATACACAGGAAATCTTATATTGATATACATACATTCATTCCAACCAGTTATATATCTAATGGTAATATTAGGGTTGTAGTTTATCATAAAATGTGTGTGAGTTTTGCTTCAAAATTGATTATGGAAATCGAAAATAATGTGTTTGGAAAGAAGTCTCATGAAATAACCAGTCAAAAACAAGGAGGAATACATGTGTTCTGAAGCAGGAAGTGATTGAATGTGTTACAAATGTCTTTCAATTTGTGAACTTGTGGATGAAATGTATATTCTACGATGTATAAAAACTGAAGAAATAGTAATGTACCAGTGTTGAATTAAAATGAACATCAAAATACACATCATGTCCCATAGAAATCTACTTTCATTGATGTTAAATTGGGTCAGTTACTGTAGAAATATAAGGCTTTGTTTGCACCATTCACTGAAGTGAGTTTTCAGTACTAGGAAACAAATATGTATTTCAGGTGGATGAATATTTCTAAAAACAATCTTATGAAAAGTTGATTATAAAAGCACATACATGAACATGAGTGAATTATTTAGGGAGTGTATAATAAGACACATATATTTCATATTTTGAAAATATATATATCACACAGATACATTAGAAAGTAGCAATATATATGCCAATCAAAATTCATCATGAAATATATATCATTCACAGATCCAAAAATATTAATTTTACTGAACATGGATTTATGTATAATGTTTTTCAACTAAGAAGCTCACTCATAGTTTGAATTTTCAGTTCCAAAAACATTTAGGAGGAGTCATCTCTTCTCATACTTTGTATCTCCCAAGTTAGCCACCTCACAAAAATGTACGTGTGATACCAGGTAGGATTTTATATGTGCATATAAAAATACATGTGCTGAATTGGCTACAGAAAAAGGGAGACTGAAATTCACATATGTGTTAACTTTAAAAACACATGGAGAACCATTTCAACAAAAAATTAACAAGATTTATAACTCTTACCCTATATCATGCAAAAGGCAAGACCAACTATATGCCATGCCTCCTCTCAACCGCTTGTATTTCTATTCTGTTTGGGTTATTTTTCTCCATCATATTAGGATTAGTAGTCAGAGTCTAGTAGGGTATGTGTTAGTGTCAGGGATTCAGTATTTTGAATGGAAAATTGAAAAATGAATCCAATGTGTATGTAAATATGTGCTACACCAAAATCTTCCCACTCTCATCCAGAACAATGCCTTGACAACACCTACGGCCCAAGTATGACACAATCAGAGGAGAAAAGTTAGAAAATCCGTGAATACATATCTAGAATGGAATATGATCAGAAGTTCACAACCTTGGAAGTGGTAGAGGAGTTTCCAAAAGTAAGGGACAGGGTAAACCCTCCAAAAACTTGAAGGTCTGCTGGCCTAGAGACTTCTTGAGAAACTGCCTGTGAGGTTGGGCACTTGAAATATATGTTGTTGTCAGGAGCTTTAGCTTCCTTTCTAGTGAGACCATAAAAGCTGGGTCTGCATCAATGTGACCTGGAGGACATGGTTTCTTATTCTCCAATGAACATGAGATAGCAGTGCTGAATTTTCCATTGTAGGTAAACTGTGGCCCCTGGGGGCTGAATGTCTCCCTGTGTGGACGTTGAATCCATATAGTCATCCTCTATTTTCATGGTGTTTCTTGCTGCTGCACTGGGAGTTTGGTATTTGCTTCATGAAATACAAGGAGTTCAACGGGGACACAGTGCAGGAGGGATTTCTGTCACGTGTGGTGGGTCAGGGTCTGCAGGAGAATACAAGAACCAGGCCTCTATCCCACATAGCTTGCCCCCTTGACCATAGCAACCTGATTCTGAACAATGTCCTGAAACCTCTCTATGTAACAAGGTGCCTTTACATATAAGGGTCTGCTGGCTTCACCATGTCAGTCACAAGCCATTTGGAATCCAATGAAAGATCTACATGTTTTATCACACACCTGCCCACCATTGCTCTAGGCCCACTACTCAGCAGGATCCAACTTTCTGGCATCTCTGTTAAACACCATTTTCATGAAAACCAGTCAATCAAGGCACTGTCTGGTATACTCATTGTTGGGAAAAGTATAAACGGCAGCCATACCCCAGAGAAAAACCCCAACATGGTGCCTAAGGACTTCTTCTTCCTACCTTCTTTTTTCTACAGTGGTGCCAAATGTTCCCACCCGTGTGAACTCTCCCGCTGGCGCCAATTTGAAATCTCGCTGGTGGGGAACCTTAGCCCCAATAAGAACTAATTCCTGGGCTCCAGAGCTGATATCTGAAAGAACTAACCAATAAACGGTTTGCCTGCCATTTATCTAAGCCCTTCCATCTTCCCCTTAGTTCTATATAAGCACACAGCTTTTTGCAATAAAATTGGAATTCTCCCAGCGAAGTGCCTTTGCGTGGGAAGTTCTTTCATTCTGGTGCCCCATGTGAGGATACGGGTGAGCTCTTTCTAACAAGAGCCCCGTCCCCTGCTCCCCCTGAGACAGCCAGCTTCCTGCACCCACCACAGATCTGATATATGTAAGCCTCCCCTGACCCTGGCTCTGCAACTCCCTTTGGGCTACCACTGGTTTTGTGACCTTGATCTTCCGGCCCACTCTCGACGCCCTGTAGGGGGCAGGAAATTCCTGCCACTAAGACCTTTACTGGTCGCAGTGGACCCTCTGGTGATCCGTTTTCCTTTGGGGCGTGAGGCTTCTGAGTTTACACAAGAGGCTCTGTGGTTTTTGCTGCTGGCTAGAGTTGCTGTTTGCTGTGGGGCTGCTGTGTCTGGCTGAAGCTGCCTCTCTGCTCGGGGAAAACTGAACTCCCGTCCTGGAACTACATTCTGCCGGAACCGGAGTTCTGTTTTCATTACTGACTTTTTCCGCTGCGTTCAAAAACTTTCCTGACGTCAGGTTGCCCGTGGCTCCGAACCCATTGGGTCTCACAGATCGCACTTCACTGGTGACGCCCAGGTAGTGCCCTCTGTACTTCCTCATGACGGCTGGTCATTTTGGGGACGCCCACCTGACCCCCCCGTTCGCCCTGAGCTTCCTGAAAGCCGTTCCAGCCCGGGTTTTCTCTTTGTCTCTCTCGCTTACTCTTATTCTCTCTCTCTCTCTCTCTCTCTCTCTCTCTCTCTCTCTCTCTCTCTCTGTCTGTCTTTCTTCTCTCCCTGTGACTATGGGCACCTCTTCATCTGTACCTGAAGCCTCACCTCTCAAATGTCTACTAAAAAATCTGGCCACACTCTCTCTCACACCAGACATCAAGCCCAAACTTCTAATCAAATCCTGTACCCAAGATTGGCCTACATATCCACTGGATAATGGCAATCATTGGCCTCCAGAAGGCTCCTTACATCCAAACTTCATCTGCGACCTTTTTAACTACTGCCAGCATCTGAAAAAGTGGAGTGAGATTCCCTGCATTTAAGGTTTTAGCCTTCTCACACAGCACCCTGTCGCTGCTCCTCCTGCCCTCCCTCTCAGGTCCTCCTTGTTTGCAAACCCTTCTCTTCCCCTACATCTACTCCTGACTTCACAGATTCTTCCTCATTCAACCCAGCAGATGAACCCCCACCTTATCCCCCAGTCCTATCTGCCCCTTCTCTCCCACTATACCCTCCTCTTCCTCTGCCTGATTCCAGGGATCCTCAGCCTTCCATTTCATCCTCCTCCCCTCCACCCTCTTCTGCCTGCTCCACCTCCTCCTCTTCCAAAGAGACACTCCCTGCCCCTCCCTCTCCTTCCTGTCTGCCTCCTGCCTCTTTCAGTCCTCCTGTTACCAGGTCTAAGGGACTCCTTCCCACCCCCAAGACAATCGCACCCCTTTGTGAGGTAGCTGGTCCCGAGGGTGTCATCAGAGTCCAAGTGCCCTTCTCCATGTCGGACATTACTCAGCTAGAGAGGAAGTTAGGCTCATTCACCACTGACCCCACCACTTACATTCGGGAGTTTCAATGGGTCCTGCAAGCATATAGTCTCACTCATCATGACATCTACATGCTCTTGGCCAATACACTTCTCCCTGAGGAAAGTCAATGGGTCTGGGAGCTAGCCCAAGCCCATGCTGATGAAAATCATAGGACCAATCCTAACCACCCCACAGGCCCTCATGCTGTCCCAGAGCAGGATCCACTATGGGATTACAACACCCCTGAAGGCTTACAGTCTAGTGACCTTTTTACATCCTGCCTCTTGGCGGGCCTGAAAAAGGCCATCCGCAAGGCTGTTAACTTTAAAAAGGTGCAGGAGGTCATTCAAAGGAAGGAGGAAACACCTTCAGAATTCCTGGATAGACTAACCAAGGCCCTTTAACAGTACACAAACCTCAACCCAGAAACCCCTGATGGCCGTCATGTCTTAATGAAATATGTTCTGGCCCAAAGCTACCCTGACATTAAAGCCAAGCTTAAAAAGCTTGAACAGGGCCCTGCTACTCCTTAGACTAAAATCCTCGCTGTCGCTTTCAAGGTTTTTTATGATAGAGAGGATGAAAGTGAATGCCATAGGCAGAGGGCTGAAAATGCCAAGTTCCAAATGTTGGCCCAGGTCATTCAGAGAAGGCCATCACCACGCCATCCCAATATGACACCCCCGGGAGCTTGCTTCAAATGTGGTAAGGAGGGACATTGGGCCAGGGATTGTCCTTCACTGAGGACACCCTACAACCCCTGCCCAAAATGCCATCAAAGGGGACACTGGGGGTCAGACTGCCCAACAACCCGAAAGGGAGGTTGGTCAGCCGCCAGGCAACCACAGCCTTTCTTGGGCTTAGCAGCGGAGGATTGACGGATCCCTGGGCTTTCCCTCCAGACTATTACCATCAAGAATCAAGAGCCTAGGTTTACCTTCCTGGTGGATGGATGCTTCATTACCTTCCTCTTGGATACTGGTGCCACTTTTTCGGTCTTAAGGGAGTATGGGGTTCTACCACACCCTCAAAAACTCCTATTGTCAGGGTAGGAGGTAAACAGATTTTCCCTCAAACCCCCCCATCATGTTATATGCAGGGATCCCTTTTGTCCTTCACTCACTTCTTTCTCGTTATGAGCCATTGCCCCATTCCCCTTCTGGGAAGGGACATACTCTCACTATTAAAAGTCAGCATTCACATATCACCCCACACCTCTCCTACCTCTCATTTCCTCATGATGTTCCTAGGGGCAGATACACCTGCTTAATGCACTCTCCCATGACTCTCTAAACCAGTTAAGCCTGAGGTTTGGGACACAACTACACCCCTTATGGCTAAATGCAGTCCTATTCATATTGTCTTACAGGACCCTTCAAGATATATTAGTCAATCACAATATCCACTCACAACCACAGCCCTCCTCGAATTAGAACCCATCATCCAGGATTTATTACGAAAGGGGTATCTTAGGCCTACACACTCTCCTTTCAACACCCCCATTCTGGCACTTAAGAAACCTAAAGTGTCCTACAGGCTGGTTCAAGACCTTCTCCTTGTCAACTCCTCTGTGGTCCCCATCCACCCACTAGTGCCCAACCCTTACACCCTCCTGTCTCAGATCCCTGCCACTACTACCCACTTCTCGGTCCTAGGTTTAAAAGATGCATTCTTTTCTATTCCCTTGTTCTAAGAATCTCAGAATATCTTTGCTTTTACATGGACTGACTCTCACATCCACCATTCTCATCAGCTTTCCTGGACTGTCCTCCCACAGGGATTCAGGGATAGCCCCCATCTCTTTGGCCAAGTTCTTGCCCATTACCTCACATCCTTTCACCCGACCTGTCCTGACACTATTCTCCTTCCATATGTCAATGACCTTCTTCTATGTAGTCCCTCTGGGAACACTCTCAATCCCACACCGCTCAGCTTCTTAATTTCCTAGCAGACAAGGGATATAGGGAGTCTCCCCACAAGGCCCAGGTTTCCCATTCTTCTGTCACCTCTCTTGGTTTTTGCCTTAGACCCGGGAAAAAGGAAATAACACTGGATAGGAGGCAACTCCTCTCTGATCTTCCAGTGCCCCATATGAAAGCCAAAATACTATCATTCCTAGGATTAGCAGGTTATTTTAGGGCCTGGATCCCAAATTATTCTCTTCTATCCAAACCCCTGTATGACCAAGCAAATGGACCCCCTAGTGAATCTCTTGTCTCCTCCCCCATCTACCACTTCCGCAGGTTTCAGCAACTCCTCTTAAAGGCACCTGCCCTTCACCTTCCTGATCTTTCAAGACCATTTCATCTATATGTCCATGAAAAAGGGGGGCAAGCACTTAGGGTCTTAGGTCGAAACTATGGGCCTACATTTGCACCTGTGGCATATTTTCCAAGAAACTAGACTCTACCATCCGTGGGTGAGCCCCTTGCTTAAGAGCTTTGGTTGCTGGACAAATTTTACACAAAGAAGCCTCTAAGCTGAGTTTTGGGGCACCTTGAACTATCCACTCCCCACATCACTTGAAAGATCTTTCAGCTTATAAGGGCCTTCAAACCCTTCCTCCATCCAGGGTTCTGTCGCTCCTCACTTCCTTTCTGGAAAACCCTAATATTACTTTCCTCCCCTGCTCTGAACTGATCCTTCCCTCACTGCTCCCAATGACTCCCACGTCTTACACACCAACTCATAATTGCTTGGAAACCTTAGAAGATTTCCTCCCCTGTCATTCTTCCATTTCTGAGGAACCACTCACCAAGCCTGACCTTATCTGGTTTACTGACAGCAGTTCCTTTAGGCAGAACGGCACTCATTACTCTGGATATGCTGTAGTTTCAGCCACTGAGATTATAGACGCCAAAGCTTTGCCTTCAGGAACTACCAACCAGCAGATTGAACTTATAGCAGCCACTCGTGCCTGCCTTCTAGCACAAGGCAAATCCCTCACCCTCTATACTGATTCAAAATATGTCTTCCAGATCTTATTATCCCATGCTTCAATATGAAGGGAGCGACGCCTACTTACCACCAAAGGTAATGCGATCACTAATTCGGCTCTTATAACCAATCTGATGGAGGCCTCCCACTTACCCACCCAGTTGGGAGTTGTCCATTGTAGGTCCCATCAGAAGGATGGCTCTCTTATCACTGAGGGCAATGCCAAAGCTGACCAGGCGCCACGAATGTGTGCTACCACTTCCAATTATGGCCCCTATGGGGTACATATTATGGCCACTTTAGACAGCTCATCTGAAGCCCCTACTTCTTCCAGTAAGAACAAGGATCTTTTCAAGTTCCTTCATACTCTACACCATTCCAATTCTCAGTCTTTGACCCTTTTTTTACAGAGCTTCTTCTCCCTCAACCCTTCTGACATAGCCATGATAGAGAATATAGCCTCTAATTGTCAGATCTGTCAGCGGACCAAACCTCATATTCCTTTAAGGCCCAAACCTTTCCCTTTCCACCAAGCCCGGGGACACATTCCCATTGCTGACTGGCAAGTAGACTTCACCAACATGCCCACAGTATGGCACACTAAATACCTCCTTGTCTTTGTGGACACTTTCTCTGTTTGGGTTGAGGCATTTCCCACTTCCAATAAAAAGGCTTCCACTGTAGCTTCAATCTAACTGACAGACATCATCCCTAGGTTTTGTATGCCCACTTCCCTACAATATGACAATGGCCCTGAGATTATTTCTAGGATCACACAAAAGGTCTCTCAAGCCCTCTCCTTCAAGTGGCATTTCCACTGTCCATATTACCCCCAGGCTTCAGGGAAAGTGGAAATGGTAAATCATACTCTGAAGGAAGTCCTTACCAAATTGACAATGGAATTAAACTTAGACTGGGTCAAAATCCTTCCCTTTGCTTTGCTTCGAATCAGAGCTCTCCCTAAGAAACCATCTTTACTGTCTCCCTTTGAGATAATGTATGGAAGACCTCTTATACCCTCTGGGTTGGTCACTTCACAAGGACCTCTCACCCGAGATTTGTCTTTGCCTCTCTTGTTTCATCTCCACTCTGAACACTGGAAATGTCAGAACTGGCTTCTTCCGGACCTAGTCTCCACTCCAAACACTCCTCCCTTAACACCTGGGAGTCTAGTCTATTATAATACCCCAGAGGAGAAAGGGACTCTTGCACCAAAATGGGAAAGCCCCTATCCTTTCATTCTCTGTACCCCCACCGCCGCCAAACTCTCCTTACCAGACAACCGTCTCACTCCCTGGATTCCCATTTCTAGGTTGAAACCATATCACCAGGAGGCCCCACCTGCTGACGACAGGACCATGGCAGAGGAACTCCAAGAATCACCTCCTGAAGCTCCCCTTTAATCCTGCTTTCCACACCCATCACACCCATTTAAGTTGCGGCTCACACGGTGTTCCCTGCAGCCCAATTCCTCTTAAAGAAGGCACAATGAGCTCTCCCAACACCCTAGTCTTCTCTAACTGCTTGTTTTTTGTGCTCTGCTTTTTTTCTGTGCTCTGTTGGGACTTGTCTTTACCCTCCTAACCTACCATGTATTTATTCACTCTTCGGGAACGATACTCAGAACATGGCATGCAGAAGGTCCGCGCAGTGGATGCAACTACTTGCTTCATCCACAACTGCACCTCTATTTCCCTAAAATTGTCACCTTCAAGGACCTTCGTCCCTGGTAGCTGGAACTGGCCTTTCATTTGCTTCCTTTTTAATCAAACCAAAGACTATTGTCATTGGTGGCCTGAAATATATAATGGGTGTCCCTATTGGTCATGCAGGTTCCATGTTGAACGTGGTAGCTGTTCTTACCACTCACTTGGCTACTCTGAAGGGTTGACTTCTAGTTACCTAAAGTGGCATAAAGGCTCTTCATCCAATAACAATGGATCGTATACTTCAGATATACCTGACCCCAAGGCCAAACGTTGGGGCTATGTTGAGTTTGCTCTCTATGCTCGGACAACCTCAGCAAGACCCACAGGGTGGATGACTGTTGGCCGCACCCTGATTACGCCACCTAAGGCAACCAATCATGTAGTCGAACACATTAAGGAGTCAGAATCAAAACTGGATAAAGGCCATTGCAACACATGTTTTTTCGTCCTCTGCCTGAGGATCAAAAGAAGTATATTTCCTATATGCTTCCATAATTCTCTCCAGAATCATAGAGGGAGACTCATTAGGACCTTGGATTATCTCTCTTACCATGGCCAAATTAGTCGGCCCTCTGGCGGCCACTCGGAGACCCGCCATTAGAGCCCTGTGATAAGTGGAAAGATGCTACCAACCTTCAAAGGTGTTGGGATCCCAGTTTGGTCGGTTCATGGGCCCATAAGGATGAAGAGGGAGCATCACAGTGGCTTCTGAGTTTTCTATTTTCCGTAGCTGGCGGGTTTCTTTAGGTGGCCCAGCTTCCACCAGAAAAGGAGGGGCTGCTGCTGCTGCGGAGAAGTCCCTTGGAGGGCTTGGGTCTGGCCTAATTGCCTCTAGTGGCGGAGAGGCTGAGTCAGTGGCGGGAGAATCATCTGGAATGTGTTGGGGGTTGGGGAGCGAGGGCAGAGGATAAGGAGGAAGAGGATTGTCCAGTCTTGTGACTCAGGAAGAATGGGGGGAAGATGGGGAGGGAACGGAAGGTTTGAATGATAGGATCCTGGGGAAGGGGTATATGGCTGTTGATCTGGGTGGCCACGTGGTCCCGGCTGAAAGACAATATCTCTGACTTTTTGGATTAGATTGAAGTAGAAGGATCCTTCTGGGGGCCACCCGACTTTGAGGATGGGCAATTCTGAAGCACAGAGAGTCTGCCAGGTCTGACATTTAACTGAAAAATAATGATTCTTGGCCCTTGAGCGGACATCAGTCCAATGATCAAGGGTCAGGGACAGAAGCGTGAAAGTGCTTTGTCCCATAATGGGAGTTACTCAAAAAGAGAAAGTGAAGACACAAACGCAACACAAACAAAGACAAACAGTAAACGTTTAACATGGGTCCAAGACAAATATTAGAACTCAGTAACTGGCAAAACCTGATGGGTTAGACAATAAAGACAGACAGTAAACTCAACATGAGTTCGGGACAATGAACAAAACTGTGTAGCCAGCAAAACCTGATGGGCTGGCAAACCGAATCCTGAAGCAAAATATAACCGAGTTGAGGAAACTAATATTCCTTGATTTCCCTCGTCCTCTGGAGTGTCCCCCAGGGACGTGGCCAGTAGCTCTGTGACACGTCTGCCACCCACTGTCAGAGAGAGCTAATGCTCTTCACCGACAGCCACTTTGCCAAGCCCTAACCTGAAACCCGAAACCAGAAAGAGGCGCCTTTCTTACCCCGAGAGGAGTCCCTTGGGGTCTTTCATCCGCTGCTCCGGATATCTCACCTGGGACCTCCAGATGAAAAGGTGGGGCGAACATCGGAGGAAAAGACCACCAACAGGCTTTCTCATGCAACACCAAAGGGTTTATTGGGGGTATAGCGTGCTGGAGCTCAGGGCTCACTTCAGAGGAACAAAGAACAAAGAGCCCCGAGAACCACTTGAGTGGAGTTTATATACATTCTTTAGAGAGGGCAGGGACTTTACATACATCATAGCCTCTTTAGCAAATCATCATATACCGCGGGAAAATCAAATAACAACTCTAAAACATGATTAGCACATTCATTGGCGGGAACAGGTTGGGCAGGGGGTGATTGGTCAGCCGTAAGAAGGGGTATACATTTAAATTGATTGGTGGATGCACTGTGATGTATACGTGGTGAGCTGCATGGTTTCTGGGAAGGGGCTGTTAAGTAACTAGGTCCTCAGGGAAGATTTCAACACACATCTAATGTGCAAATCCGGGAATTGTCTTAACTGCCACAGAAATTTCAGGTGCTGAGTGCAGCTTGGAAACTTTACAAAACCTGGTTCTTTACATTTCAATTTCAATTTCTTTTATTCTTTCAGAACCTTACAGAGGAAGACGAGAGAGTTCATAGACAATTACTGCTCTTTTGGCCATTTTGGTTTTGGATGCACACAAGGGATCTTTCTTTAGATCCATCTGGTGCTGATAATCTAAGCCACAGCCTCAAACAGGGCCAAGAGGCTGATTAAAACATATCCATTTCCAAAGCAATTACTACTCTGAAGTCAGTTACAGAACTCAGTCTTCTAGGAGAATCACGCCAGTGTTAAAGCCCAGGTGAACACAGTCATCTCTTCCAAAAGCCACACAAGTTACCACAATTAAAATAAAAAAAATCCCACATGGCCCTCATCTACTTCCATATAGTCACTCATCATAATCTCTGGCTGGAGGTTTCCTTAAATGGCACAGCCCAATAGAGTGTCCATAATAAGCTCCCTTCTCCTCATTTACCTAAATTCAGGGTGGCCTGGACACCCTTCCTGTGAACCAGGATTGATCACATAGTTCTGCCATTAATACTGCTCTACTTCTCCAATTTGAGGCCTACTGACTATCAGGGATAGTATGTGATTTGGAGTCATTATTAAACCCAAGCACCTGTGCAGGGATTGGAAGAACTCATTTGACACAAAAAATCCCAATACTCCCTTGATGGAGGTCAAGAACCAAACACAGGAAGGCAAGAGACTTCACCCACAATGACTGATTTTTTGCCATTTTGGTTTTGGATGCACACATTGGTTCTTTCTTTAGATCCATCCGATGCTGATAATCTAAGCCACAGCCTCACACAGGGCCAAGAGGCTGATTCAGACACATCCCTTTCCAAAGTAATTAAGCAAAGAGCCACTGGTGATGCCCATTCCTTTCCATTTTAAAACTGTTTTCTTCAGGCTTCACAAAGGGTGGCCTGAGGCAAAGACCTTCCTGACATTCAGGGCAACAGAACAATAGGTAAGCAAAAGGCCCAAAGCAGGGTTTCTCTACTGAGACTTTCCTGGTCACACTGATATCTGAGTTTTCTGAGATGCTTGCCATTCCCTTCAGCTATGGATTACATGGCCACGTCACAGAGTTTGGAGGTGGCACATATTTTGGACACAAAACCATGAGCCTATTGTGGAGAGTGGCCAGAATTCAGGAAGAAAACAGGAACTTAGGAAGACAGTACATGTTGTCCATCGATAAGGCAACCTGCAGTCCATTCCTAAAATGGGTAGGATGAATTCTGGGAAGCTTTCTACTAGACAGGACACATCCATTGATGCATTCTCTTTTCTAATGTCTACAACCACGGACACAGTGGGATACACAGACATAGAAACACTCGCCTTGTCAAAAGACTTTCTAGAAACATTCCACTCCAAACCAAGCAAGCCGCCTTTCCTACCTATTCTCAGAACATAAGACAAAACCACAAACTCACACCCACACTGAAAAAGGCACCTCCTTCCCCAAAGTAAGTCTGTGACTATCCAGAGTGTCCTCTGACTGGTGGGCCATACTATGTTCCCCAGAAATGGCCTGTCCTGTCTCAGATCTGGTCTCCATGGCCAACTCTGTGAAATATCAGGGGCCCACGGTGAGCCACTTCTTGCTTTCTCTTGAAAGGCCAGTCTTCAAAATTTCCTGGCATTTGGCCATCCTCATATCAGTAGGTACCAAAAAAGACTTACTCTGTCCTTGGTAAATCCAAACAAGTGATCCCACTGTACTGGGACTGGGACTGGTTCTGGATGCCTGGCTTCCTGGATCCCAAGTTCAGAGAGTTCCATCACCAAGGAAGTGAGGTGAGGTCACTTCCTTCAGAAACTGAATGAGGTCACTGCCTTAGAAACCACTTTTTCCGAACAGTTGCTTCCATACTTCCTCTGACACTTTCACAAGTTAGATTGGTATCTCAACCATAGGAACCCGGGAACAGCTCTCCACAAAGGCCTTTGTTGGTCCATCTTTTCTACATTAAGGAGAGAGGGTGAATGAGACACAACCCTTCATCCTTACCAGGTTGTTTTCCATGGAAGATGACTTTTGCTCTCTCACGTTCTTCATAGTTGCCTACATGTTCTCCAGGGATCATTTCTGCATGGACCTTTGAGGTTTTCAGCAGGTGGAAGATCCACTACATTCCTGTATTGTAAGACCAACTCTGTCCCTGCTGTTCTGTAATGTTAGGTTGAGGGAACAGTGTATGGTTAGGGTTAATAACATGTGTGATTTGGGTTAGGAATAATTCTGCTGGATGAATAATGGTATTGGGAACCTGCGATATGTATGAGAATATATAGGTGAAATATATGTATGAAAACAGAAGTCTAGGTAAGATTTGAAGCCCAAAAGAGCATTTTGCCCTTGATTGGAATACTTAGATTTGAATTAGGTTCTGCACAGATTTGTCAGATTAATCAATATACAATGGCATAGGACCTTGTACCTTGGATGATTGAATGTCGAAGAGAACATCCAGTCAAAAAGGGATAGTCGGAAGTGAAAGGTTAATAAAATAGGTATTTGTCACTTCCTGGGAAGAATGTTGTGTTTATTCCGAGCATAATGGAGTTGTAAAAAAAATATGATTAAATTAAAAAGACACCATGAAGAGTGTCAATGAGAGAGTGAGAGGACCAAAAAAAGTGGTTTGAGTCTTGGTTCACATAGTCCCCCTGTTTGACTACTTTTTTATCAACCCTGGCCTGTCCGATAATAATCTCCATATTATTGCTAACTATAAAACCCTGTTTGCTCAACCGTGTAATTTCTTTTCTCTAAGCTCAAATTGGACAAGTTAAACTCATGGTAATACCCCACTAGCAGACATAGAATGTGACACCCCACAATGATCACTTTTATGATTAAAAGTAGCTAGAAGAAGAAGTGGGGAATGAAAGATTAATAAAATAGGTACTTGTCACTTTTTTTTCTATATGCTTAACAAAACACTGTTGAAATCTTGAGAACTGTTTGCTAATCTTGTTCCCAGAATGTCCTGTCCCCAAATGCCAAACTGCAGAATGTACTCCCTCACCCGGTTGAATGCAAACCGCCCACTCTCCCTCACCCATCAATAAACTTCACTCCCTGCCCTCCCCAAAGAAAGTATATAAGCTCTGCTTAAGCTCTTCTCAGGGCTCTCTGCTCTATTCAAGTGAGCTCCAATCCCCTGCATGCTGACCCCCTATAAACCCTTTGCTGTTGCATGAGATAGTCTTTTGGTGGTCTCTTCCTCCGAAGCTCGCCCAGTGTTTACTTTGATGATTGGGTGTAGAAAAGAACATTCAGTCAAAAAGGGATAGTCGGTAGGATTAGGAAGATAGTTGTTAGGTTTAGGAAGAAGAATGAGTATAGGTTTTGGAAAAAAAATATTCTTTATCAATAGGATTTTGTTTAGAGTGTGAATGTAAATGTTAGCCCACGTGAAGAGTCAGTCACAATAGTGAACCAGAGAAAATATGTAGGAAAACATATATCAATAGAGATATTATGAAATAAGGCAAAATATAAAGTGGGTGATAGGATTAGACATTTTCAACAGGGTTGAATTTGAATATATGATCTTAGGAAGAAACCAATATGTAGTCACTAATTGGATTGATATTTGAGAGCATTAGGCAACCTGGACATGGCTGTGTTTAGTAATCCGTGTTCATTTTCAATTTAGGCTTTGGTACAATAATAAGTGTAAACCTTGCATTTTGTCTGCAGAATATTACTGTGATAAAATGTATATGTAGATCAGGTGACATGAGTAATTTTTCCATCATTTCTGGGAGCAATATTTTGAAGATTAATAAGTTAGTAATGGGGGTACAAAGAGGTGTACCTTGTGTCTATGAATATAGAGCTAATGCATGAATAGACCATACTGTTAATAAATAATATAACTGGTCCACTTTAAATAATGCATTGGATTCATATCTTAAAATATATAAGAAATCTTATATTGATATACATACATTCATTCCAACTAGTTATACATCTAATAGTAAAATTAAGGTTATGGTTTATCATGAAAGGTGTGTGAGTTTTTCTTCAAAAGTGATTATGGAAATCAAAAATAATGTGTTTCGAAAGAAGTCTCATGAAAAGACCAGTCAAGAACCATGAAAAAATACATGTGTTCTGAAGCAGGAAGTGATTGAAAGTGAAACAAATGCCTCTAAATTAGCGAACTTGTGGATGAAATATATATCCTATTATGTGCATAAACTGAAGAAATAGTAATGTACCAGTTTTGAATAAAAGTGAACGTCAAAATACACATCATGTCCCATAGGAATCAATTTGCATTGATGTTAACCTGGGTCAGTTACTGTATTAATTTTAGGATTTGTAGGCACCATTCACTGAAGATAGTTTTCAGTACTAGGAAACAAATACATATTTCAGGTGGATGAATATTTCTGACGATAATCTTGTGAAAAGTTGATTATAAATTCACATATATGAATATGAATGAATTTAGGAAATGTATAAAAAGACACATGTATTTCATATTTTGAAAAATCTGGAAAGTTTGTATATATATATATATATATATATATATATATATATATATATATACACACACACACACACATACACACACACATGCACACAGACATTAAAAATTAGCAATATATATGCCAATTGAAATTCACCAGGAAATATATATCATCCACAGATTCAAAAATATTCATTTTACTGAACATGGATTTATGTATAATGTTGTTAAACTAGGAAGCTCACACAGAGTTCGAATTTTAACTTCCAACAGCATTTAGGAGAAGTGATCTCTTCTCACAATGTGTATCTGCCAAGTCAACCACCTCACAAGAATGTACGTGTTGTACCTTGTAGGATTCTATATGTGCATACAAAAATACATGTGCAAATAGGCTACAGAGAAAGGGAGACAGGAATTCACATATTTGTTAACTTTAAAAACACATGGAGAACAATTTCTACAAAAGTTGACTAGATTTATAACTCCTACACTACATAATGCAAAAGGCAAATTCAACTATACACCATGCCTCCTCTGAACTGCTTGTATTTCTATTCTGTTTGGATTATTATTCTCCATCATATTAGGATAAGTAGTCAGAGTCTAGTAGGCTAAGGGTTAGTGTCAGGGATTCAGTATTTCCAATGGAAAATTGGAAAAGGTATCCAATGTGTATGTAATTATGTGCTTTGAAAAATCTTCCCACTCTTATCCAGAACAATGCCTTGACATTACCTTTGCCCCAAGTAAGACACAATTACAGGAGAAGAGTTCGAAAATCTGTGCATATATATATGGAATGCAATATGCTCAGTTGTTCACAAACTTGGAGGTGGTAGAGGAGTTTACAAAAGTAACGAACAGGGTAAACCCTCCACAAAAATGGAGCTTTGCTGGCCTAAAGACTTCTTGAGAAACTGCCTCTGAGGTTGGGCACTTGAAATATATGTTGTTGTCAGGAGCTTAATCTTCATTTGTGGTGAGACAATTAAAGCTGGATCTGCATCTATGTGACCTGAAGGATCTTGTTTCTTATTTTCCAATGAACATGAGACAGCAGTGCTGAATTCTCTCTTTGTAGGTAAACTGTGGCCACTGGGGGCTATGTGTCTCCCTGTGAGGACTGTGAAACCATTTGATCATCCTCCAATTTTCGTGGTGTTTCTTGCTGCTGCACTGGGAGTTTGGTATTTGCTTCGTGAAATACAAAGATTTCAACTGGGACAAAGTGCTAGAGGGAGTTCTGTCTCGTGTGGTGTGTCAGGGTCTGCAAGAGAATGCACCAACCAGGCCTTTATCCCACATAGCTTGGCCCCTTGACCATAGCAACCTGATTCTGAACATTGCCCTGAAAACTCTCCATATAACAGGATGCATTTACATATAAGGGTCTGCTGGCTACACTATGTCAGTCACAAGCTATTTGGAAGCCAATGGAAGGTCCACATGACTCCACCACAGATGTTTTATCACACACCTGCACACCACTACTCTAGGCCCACTACTCAGGAGGCTCCAACTTACTGGCATCACTGTTCTTCAACATTTTCATGAAACCCAGTCAATCAAGGCACTGTATTGTATACTCATGATCAGCAACAGGACATCCAAAGTTTCTCCAGTGCCACCTGGTCATGGGAATTTCAAAAATTTGATGGTATTCATCTAGCCATTTTTCAAGGATGAAGTTGGAGGCACTGTGGGTTTCAATTCATTCAGGAACCACTAAATGGTGAGGAAGTTCATTTCAATGAAATCTCTGGACAACACTCACAGGAAAGGCTTCCCAAAGAGTGGCCAAAAGGTCACATGAAGCCAGGCCCATTGAACTGTACAATGTGAGGTCCATGTGTGTTTTGACTCTCAACTATGGCTTCCATGTTTTTCATAATAAAATCATGTGATATCCTGGCTGAGATTCACAGTGCTCTGTGGAAAACCAACCTGGGACTAGATTTCAGATTCCAAGGGTGAATCTCATGCGTGGCCTCCTAAAATCCCAACTCAATTCATGGCAATACTACTCTGAGGTCAGTTCCAGAACTCAGTCTATAAGGGGAATCACCCAAGAGTGAAGCCCTGGTGGACCCAGTCATCTCTTCCAACTGCCACAAAAATGACCACAATTATAACCAAAACACTCCCACATGGCCCTCATTTTCTTCCATATAGATATTCATCATAACTTCTGGCTAGAGGTTTCCATAAGTGGCGAGCTCAAGACAGTGTCCAATATAAGCTTCCTTGCCCCTCATTTGCCTAAAGTAAGTGTGGCCTGCACACTCTTCCTGTCAACCAGGAGTGATAAAATAGGCCTGCCATTAATACTGCTCTGCTTCTACTATTTGAGGCCTACTGACTGTCAGGTATAGATTCTTATGTGGTTTGTAGTCATGAGACAACACTAGCACATCTGCAGGGCTTTGAAAAACTCATTTTACTCAAGGGTCAATAATCACACTTGATGGAGGTCAGGAACCTAACAGAGGAAGGTGAGAGACTTCATCCACAATGACTGATCTTTTTAAATTTTGGTTATGGATGCACACAAGGGATATTTCTTTAGATCCATCAGGTGCTGACAATCTAAGCCCCAGCTTCACCGAGCGCCAAGAGGCTGATTCAGACACATCCATTTCCAAAGCAATTAAGCGAAGAGCCACAGGTGATGCCCACTCATTTCTATTTGAATACTGTTTTCTTCAGGCTTCACAAAGGGGTGGCCTGAGCCAAAGACTTTCCTTACATTCAGGGCAACAGAAAAATAGGTAAGCAAATGGCCCAAAGCAGGGTTTCTCCACTGAGACTTTCCTGGTATCTGAGTTTCCTGATATCTGAGTTTTCTGACATGCTCCACTGCCCTTCAGCTATCCAGTACATGGCCATGTGACAGAGCTTGGAGGTGCTACATAGCTTGGACACAAAACTTTGAGCCTATTCTGGAGAGTGTCCGGAATTCAGGAAGAAAACAGGAACTTAGAAAGATAGTAGGTTTTGCCCATTGATAAGGCTAGTCGCAGTCCATTCATAAATTGGCAGTATGAATGCTGGGAAGCTTTCTACTAGACAGAACACATCCATGATGCATTCTTTTTCTAATACTAAGACCACGGAGAGAGTGGGATACACAGTAATAGAAACACTCACCTTGTCAGAGGACATACTAGATACAGTCCTCTCCAAACCAAACAAATCGCCTTTCCCACATATTCTCAGAACATGAGACAAAACCACAAACTCACACCCACACTCAAAAAGACACCACCTTTCCCAAAGTAGGTCTGTGACTATCCGGAGTGTCCTATGATGGGTGGGACATACTATATTTCCACGAAATGCACTGTGCTGTCTCAGTTCTGGTCTCCTTGGCCAACTCTGTGAAGTTGTCAAAAGTCACTGGTGAGCCACTACCTTCTTTCTCAGGAAAGGCCCCTCTTCTTAGCTTTCCTAGCATTTGGCCATCCTCACATAACTAGGTACCAAGAAAGACTGACTCTGTCCTTGGTTTACCCAAACAAGTGAGACCACTGGAACTGGGACTGGAACTGGCTGTGGTTGCCTGGCTTCCTGAATCCCAAGTTTAGAGAGTTCCATCACCAAGGAAGTTATGTGAGGTAACTTCCTTCAGGAAGTGAATGAAGTCACTGCCTTGGCAACCACTTTGTCCTAACAGTTGCTTCCAAGGGTCCCATGAGATGGAGGGTGCACCTACTTGCTGTGACGTTTTCACAAGTTAGAATGGTATATCAACCATAGGCACCTGGGCACAGCTCTACACACAGGCTTGGTGTGGTCCATCTTCTCTACATTAAGATGAAAGAGGCTGATTCAGACACATCCCTTCACCCTGACCAGGTTGTTTGCGATGGAAGTTGACTTTTCCTCCCTCAGGTCCTTCATTGCTGCCTACATCTTCTCCATGGATCATTTCTGTATTGACCTTTGAGGTTCTCAGTAGATGGAAGATCCCCTACACTCCTGGTTGTAAGACCAACTCTGTCCCTGCTTTTCTGTAAAGTTAGATTGAGGGAACAGTGTATGGTTAGGGTAATAACAGGTTCGATTTGGGTTAGGAATCATTCTGCATGATGAATAATGGCATTGGGAACCTGTGATATTTACAAGAATATACAGGTGAAATATAAGTATGAATACAGAAGTCTAGGTAAGATTTGAAGCCCAGAAGAGCATTGGGTCCTTGATTGGGATACTTAGCTTTGATATACCTTCTGCACAGATGTCTCAGATAAATCGATAAACAATGGCATAGGACCTTGTAAATTGGATGATTGAATGTAGAAGAAAACATCCACTTAAAAAGGGTAGTCGGTAGGATTGGAAAGATAGTCAGTAGGTTTAGGAAGAAGAGTGAGTATAGGATTTGGTCCAAAAGTTCTTTAGCAATAGGGTTTCTCGTAGAGAATGAATGTAAATGTCAGAACATGTGATGAGTCAGTCACAATGATTAACTGGGGAAAATATATAGGGAAGCAGATATCAATAGAGACATGAAGAAATCAGGCAAAGTATAAATTGATTGATAGGATTAGACATTTTAAACATGGTAGATGTTGAATATACAATCTTAGAAAAAAACAAATATTTAGCACCAATAGGATTAACATTTGAGAGCATTAGGCAATCTGGACTTGGATGTTTTTAGTAATCCATGCTCACTTTCCATTTAGGTTTTGGTACAATCATAAGTGTGAACTTTGCATTTTGTGTCCAGAATATTACTGTGATAAAGTGTATATATAGATCAGGTGACATGAGTATTTCTTCCACCAATTCTGTGGTCAATATTTTGAAGATGTATAAATTAGTATTGGGTGTACAAATAGGTCTACCCTGTTTCTACAAATATAGATAAAATGAATGAATTGACCATACTGTGAATAAATAATATAACTGGTTCCAACTTTAAATTATGGATTGAATTGATATCTGAAAATATACAGGAAATCTTATATTGATATACATACATTCATTACAACCATTTATAGATCTAATGGTAATATTAAGGTTATGGTTTGTCATGAAGAGTGTGTGAGGTTTGCTTCAAAAGCGATTATTGAAATCTAAAATGAAAAGTAGTCTCATGAAAAGACCAGTCAAAAAACATGGAGGAATACATGTGTACTGAAGCAGGAAGTGATAGAAAGTGAAACAAATGCCTATAAATTTGAAAACTTGTGAATGAAATATATATCCTATGATGTGCGTAAACTGAAGAAATAGTCATGTAACATTGTTGAATAAAAATGAATGTCATAATACACATCATGTACCATAGTAATCTACTTGCATTGATGTTAAAGTGGGTCAGATACTGTAGAAAAATTAGGACTTCTATGCACCATTCACTGAATTTAGATTTCAGTACTAGGAAACAATATGTATTTGAGGTGGATGAATATTTCTGAGAATAATTTTGTGAACATTTGATTATAAATCCACATACATGAATATGAATGCATTTAGGGATTGTATAATAAGACACATATATTTTATATTCTGAAAAATCTGGAGAGTGTGTATATATATATATATATATATATATATATATATATATATATATACACACACACACACACACACACACACACACACGCACAGACATTAAAAGGTAGCGATATATATGCCAATCGAAATTTATTATGAAATATATATCTTTCACAGATTCAAAAATATTCATTTTACTGAACATGGATTTATGTATTATCTTGTTCAACTAGGAAGCTCACCCATAGTTTTAATTTTCAGTTCCAACAACGTTCAGGAGGAGTGATCTCTTTTGACAATTTGTATCTGCCAAGTCAGCCACCTCACAAAAGTGTACATGTGATACCAGGTAGGATTCTATATGTGCATACAAAAATACATGTGCTGATTAGGATACAGATAAAGGGTGACAGGAATTCACGGATTTGTTATCTTTAAAACACATGGAGAACTACTTCAATTTAATATTGACTTGATTTATAACACCTACCCTTTATCATACAAAAGGTAAGTCCAGCTATACACCATGCCTCCTCTGAACTGCTTGTATTTCTATTCTGTTTTGGTTATTTTGCTCCATCAATTTAGGATTGACAGAGTCTGGCTGGGCACAATTCAGGAGCCACTTGTCAAAAGCTAACTTTATTTTGAGAACCACACACGCCAAAAAATAGCTCCTCGGGAAAAACACTCAGAGCACAACTGCCACCACCGGCTTCCCACAAGCTCTCAACCTCCCCTCTCCTCCTGCTCTTGAGGTCGATTGGCTGGGTTGTTTGAGCAGAGCCAAAAAAGTCCCCCAAAAAGCAGCTCCATAATTTGAAAGGGTGGGGAAACAGCCCAATGGGCATCACCGCAGAGGAGCCAATCAGCTAGATGTTGCTGGGGCCACTGTGAGCCAACCATCAGCTGGCAGTCTGAAAGTTTGCTTTGGCCCCTTGGGCTGTGGCTCTCAACATCTAACCCTCTCTGTTTAAACAACAAGCATGTGGCTTAGGGACCATGCCTGCCTTAGGTTGTCCAATAGTACATATGGTTCTTACCCATTATCGAATGACCTGACCTCAAGGTGTCAGCCTGCTGTCTTAGATTGGTACCATTGTAATTGGATCTTACCCGTCACTGACTACAGGTCCAGTATACATCCACACCTGTGGAGAGGTCTTTGTACCAGCGGGCGGGTGAGGCTCTTTGCCTCATCTCTGTTGGCCCCCTAATTTTAGCTGAACAACCATGACAAGCAGAAGGGAGGAAGATACACCAAGGCAATTGATGGCTCTTTTTGAAAAAATTGTACCACCGATGACATCATCAGAGAAATACCCCAACACTACCACACGTCACTGCACCAACAGATAGTTCGCAATGCATGCAGGTGAGTTCACAATGCATACAAGTGATACATAGTCCAGGCAAGTTCTGCAAGCAGTTCAGTGATGGCTATTGCAGAAGCTGTAGATTGGTTTTATCTTTGACTTCACATGCACTGGGATGAAGATAGAAATTCTGGCAACAATGCCTAAAGAAAGAATTATGTAACATTCCAAAAGGCACTAAAAGAAAACAATTTTCTTAACAATTTACATTGTCTAGAAGAGAATTATTAAATATAATGAAAAGAAAAGGTGGATCCAACATGGCGGCGGGCAGAGAGGCTGCGCTTTTAATGCACTCCCAGTGATGGGGTCATAAAGTCGCAAGGATAACTCTTGGATTCTACCAACGGAGATTCTCCTAGCAAAATTCCACTGAAGGGAGACTGCCCGGGAGCTACAAGAATTTTTTTGAAGTGTCTGTGTGACCCGGACGAGTGGGACCCTGCCACTAGACGCGGAGTTCGAGATTCACCAGCCACAGTCTGCGCACCGCGGGCACAGCTGCAGATCCGTCCACCGGCCCGCAGCCAAAGTGACTGGGTCCTGCTAGACGCCGAGACACAGCTTGGCAGGAAGAAGTCTTTAGCCAAGCCTCCACGCGCCAGGAGCTGAGGTGAACCGGGCCGGACCAGTCCCACCCCTCCCCTCGGTCAATCCGGCAAGAAGCCTGGGGCCCACCATAGCAGAGTGGTGACATCATCGGAGTTCGGCCAGCGAAATTCCTTCCCAGCAAAATCCACTTTAGCAGGTGTGTGACTCCCCATACTGATACAAGCAGCCAGGAAACTTCATTGACTTCTCAGGGGTCGTGTCCGTAGGGAAGCAGAGGGGAGGCCAGAACCCAAGGCCCCCATATCACCAGTGGTGACCCCTAAGGTCTTATCCGCCAGTTTACCACAGCACTGAGGCTTAAAAGGGGCACTCGGTGGGGCTGCAAGTGTAACTAGATCTCTGGAGAATCACTTCTGGGGAACAGGACCTGGCTGGCAGGCTGACAGGAGGAAGGGGGTTAAGAGCTGGAGAAGTGAAATGGCTCTGGACTGACAAGTCTGAGAGACCCTCAGAAGACGCCCTACAGGGATAGCTATCGGCAGGTAGAGAGCAGACACTCCGCTTGGAAGGCACAGCTCTGCCTACTGGAAGAGAAGAAGGTGAATCTCTAAGACTTTAATTTTTTTGTTGTTGTTGTTTCTGTTGTTGATATTTTTTTCTCTCCTTCTTCTCTCCCTGTTCCTTTCCCCCCTTTTCCTTCTCTCTTTCTATCCCATTTCAAGTTTTATTGTTCTTTTCATTCCCCTCTAATCTATCTCTCCCTCTATCCTTTTTTTCTTTTTAAGAGCACCTTCATTCTCCTACCCCCCAACTCTCATTCCAAGCATTACATCTTCCATTGTGTGTAATTGTCTAAATGCAAATAGGTGAATGTCTCGAGGCTGTCTATAAGACTCCTAAATACCTAGCTACTACCAACACCCTGATCCAATTGCCTGGTAGTATCCACCTTCAGTGGAGCAATCTTCTAAAGTAGCCGAGACATACTAACCATTGTACCACCAGAGCACCCAACCTAAACATATAGTCCTAAGAACAAACAGCAAATCATTATATGCATACAGAACCTAGAAGCCTTATATGAAGTGAATGAATCAGCTTTAAAGTACAACAAAGCCCAAAATTTTTAGACATAATCTTCCACCACAAAAGAGAGACAACAGAGATATACAAAGCCAAAACAAATGTATAGGAGAAAGCAGTTACAAAGCAGTCAAACAGAGCTGGAAAGCAACGTGAACAATATGAAAAAACAAGGGAAAAAGGGGTTACAAACAATGTAGGACAATCTAAATATACAGGAGGACCTAGAAGAATCAGAAATATGGACAGGGAAAGAAATCAAGGCATTCCTAATTCAGATGGAACGGAATATTAGAGAAGACATGAGACAGCAAATCCAAGCATTGAAAGTATATTTTGAAGAGGAACTAACCACACAAATTAAATCCGCAAAGAATGAGCTTTATCAGGAGATAGAGGTGTTAAAAAATAATCAAGTTGTAATCATAGAAATGCAAGAAACTGTAAATCAGATTAAAAGCGCTAATGAGAATATTACAAACAGACTAGATCAAGTAGAAGTCAGAACATCAGATAATGAAGACAAATTATTTCAACTTGAAAAGAATATAGTCAACACAGAAAAGATGTGAAATCAAACATATAACACAAAACACAAGTGCACACATAATGTAATACATACAACACATGACATAATATTAAAGGCCTTATGACTTTTTACAGGTGAAATCTCCATTGCAATGTCTAAAAACTCTATTGTCCAAAAATAGAACTGATCAGCAAAACATTAACCTAGTTCTGTATGAGCTAAAAAAAAACAAAATTAAACTTCATGATATGATAAAGGGGAATAATAAAATAGATTTGAAAAAAACATTCTGGTTCTGTCACAGATGTAAGAACAGCCAAACTGGAGTTCTGCATATCAGCTCTTATTGATTTGAGCCAAATCATCTTATTTTTGGTCTGTAGAAATCTCTTTAGTTAATCTCTCTGGAATCCAAATTGGCTACTGTTCTCCCTGTGGAAACACAAAAACAGACCCCAGACTCCAGACAATTACTTGGTCAGGACCTTTCCATTGTCCTGTTAGAATATCCTTCCAAAGTACCTTGGGCTTATGTACATTTTTTGGACATATATGCCTTTCTGTAGCACTAAGCCCTGATGAACCCAAATTTAAAAAGTTTAGAGTAAAAGGGTTATTTTAAGTTTACCTTTGGGGAATATATACCCCTTCCCAATTTGTTATTTTTGCTTTAATATGTACGTTTTAATAGTTTCATGTGCTCTTTCAACTATGCCTTCTCCCTGTGGATTGTATGGGATTCCTGTTATATGAGTAATGCCAAATGATGAGCAAAATTGTTTAAAAGAAGTAGAAGTATAAGCAGGGGCATTATCTGTTTTTAACTCTTTTGGAACGCCCACAGTGGCAAAATTTTGTAAGCAATGAGCTATAACATCTTTAGTTTTTTTCTCCAGCAAGAAGGGAGCCCATCAAAAATCCAGAAGAAGTATCAACTGTAACATGCAAATATTTTAATTTTCCAAATTCTGGCAAGTTTGTGACGTTCATCTGCCAAATATGGTTAGGTATCAATCCTCTAGGATTGACTCCAAGATTAACTTGTGGTAAAAAGGTCACACAATTTTGACATTGTTTTATTATTTGTCGAGCTTGTTCCTTAGTTATTTGAAACGCTTTTGTAAAGTATTAGCATTGACATGGAACTTTTTATGAAAATTTGTAGCTTCTTCTAGTGTAGAGAAAATATGTATGAATGTCATGTGTTGTTTTATCTGCTAAATAATTGCCCAAACTAAGGGCTCCAGGCAATCCTGTATGTGTCCTGAAATATCCTATAAAAAACGGATCTTTCCTGTCCCAGATTAGACTTTGTATAGTCGAAAGCAAAGAGAAAATAGTAGAGGAAGGGGAAATCCTTCTACCATCTTCAAGTGATACTATAGCACTAACTATATACTGATTATCAGAAAATAAATTAATTACAGATGCTTTAAGCATCACAAAAGCTTGTAATACTGCATTAAGCTCTACATTTTGAGCTAATTGTTTGGGTACTAAAAATGTAAAAGTTTGATCAGGTGTAAATATTACTGCTGTACCATTATTTGACCCATCAGTGAATATATTTGTAGCATTTATAATAGGTGTTTTTCTTGTCATTTTTGGAAAAATTACATGATGTGATGACCAAAAAGACAATAAAGGATTAGATGGTAAGTGGTTATCAAATGAAACATTAGATTTGCACATGATTATTGCCCAAGAATTTAACTAATTATCTAAATCATCAATTTGATTCATAGTATATGGAGTAATAATTTTATCTTCTTGGGTTGTATTATAGTTATAGTAGAAATATTCAAGTAAAAGAGAAGGTCTCTCGAGCTAGTAAGACAGAGATAAAAATTCAATTAAAAGAGAAGGTCTCTCTAGCTAGTTAGACAGAGGAAAAAATCAAGTGATTGATCCTGATAATGTGTCTGAATCAGCCTCTTGGACCTGTGTGAGGTTGTGGCTTAGATTCTCATCACCTGATGGATCATTCCGTGTGTGAATCCATACCCAAAATGGCCAAAAGAGCAGTCCCTGTGGATGAAGTCTCTTGCCTTCCTTTGTAAGACTACTGAACTCCATCAAGTGAGAATACGCATCCTTTGTGTCAAATGAGTTCTTCAAAGCCCTGGAGAGTCTAGCACATAGGTTCTTGGGTTTTCTCATGACTCCAATTCACATAAAAATATCTATACCTGACAGTCAGTAGGCCTCAAATTGGAGAAGCAGAGGTGTATTAAGGGCAGGCCTATTTGATCACACCTGGTTCACAGGAAGGGTGTCCAGGCCACCATGACTTTAGGCAATGAAGGGCAAGAAAGCTTATTTTGGACACTGTCTTGGACTTCGCCACTCATGGAAACCTCCAGACAGAGCGTAGTATGAGAGTGTATATATGGAAGAAAATGAGGACCATGTGGGAGTGTTTTGGTTTTAATTGTGGTCATTTGTGTGGTAGTTGGAAGATATGACTGGGTATACCTGGGCTGAACTCTGGTGTGATTCCCCTTAGAGACTGAGTTCTAGAGCTGACTTAGAGAAGTGTTATCATGAAATATGTTGGGATTTTAGTTGGTCACGCATGAGAGTCGCCCTTGGAAACCAAGATCTAGGCCCAGGTTTGCTTTCCACAGAGCACTGGGAATCTAATCCAGGATATCCCATGGTTATATTCTGAAAGACATGGCAGCCATAGTTGAGAGTCAAAACACACATGTACCTCACATTGTAGACAGCAATAGGTCTGGCTTCCTGTGAAATTTTGGCCACTCTTTGGAAGCCTTGTCTGTGAGATTTCTCCAGAGCTTTCATTGAAATGAGCTTCCTCACCATTTAATTGTTCCTGAATGAAGTTAAACACACAGTGCCTCCAACATCATTCTTGTAAAATGGCTAGATAAATACCATGAAATTTTTGAAATTCCCATGACCATGAAAATGGTGTAGAACAGAGATGCCAGTAAGTTGGAGCCTGATGTGAAATGGGCCTAGAAAAGTCGTGTGCAGTTGTGTGATAAAATATCTGTGGTGGGGCCATGTGGATCTGCCATTGGCTTCCAAATGGCTTGTGACTGACATGGTGCACCCAGCAGACCCTTCTATGTAAAGGCATCTTGTTATGTGGAGAGTTTTCAGGGCAATGTTCAGAATCAGATTGCTATGGTTAAGGATGCAAGCTATGTGGGATTGAAGCCTGGTTGGTTCATTATCATGCAGAACCTGACACACCACACGTGACAGAACTCCCTTTAGCACTGTGTCCCAGTTTAACTCCTTGTATTTTGTGAAGCAAATACCAAACTCACATTGCAGCAGCAAGAAACACATCAACAAGTGGAGGATGGCCAGATGGCTTTACAGTCCACACGGAAAGAGTTTGCCCGCAGTGGCCACAGTTTACCTACAAAGAGAGAATTCAGCACTGCTGCCTCATGTTCATTAGAAAATAAGAAACCATGTCCTCCAGGTCACTTAGATACATATCTAGCTTTGATGGTCTCTCTACAAAAAAAGCTAAAACTCCTGACAACAACAAATATTTCAAGTGCCCAAACTCAGAGGCAGTTTCACCAGAAGTCTTTAGTCCAGAAGAGCTCCATTTTTGTGGAGTATTTACCTGTCCCTTACTTTTGGAAACTCCTCTACCACCTTCAAGGTTGTGAACTCTTGAGCATATTACATTCCAGATATGTATTCACAGATTTTCTAACTCGTCCACTCTAATTGTATTTTACTTGGAGTGAAGGTAAAGTCAAGGCATTGTTCTGGATTAGAGTGGGAAGATTTTTGTGAAGCACATATTTACATACACATTGGATTCATTTTCCTATTTTCAGTTCAAAATGCTGAATGCCTGACACTAACGCATACCCTACTAGACTCTGACTACTAATTCTAATATGATGGAGAAAAATAACCCAAACCGAATAGAAATACAAGCAGTTTAGACGAGACATAGTGTATTGCTGGACTTGCCTTTTGCATTATACAGGGTAGGACTTATAAATCTAGTCAATATTTTGTTGAAATAGTTCTCCATGTGTTTTTAAAGTTAACAAATAGATGAATTCCTCTCTGCCTTTCTCTGTAGCCAATTCAGCACATGTTATTTCATATGCACATATTGAATCATACCTGTTATCACATGTACATTCTTGTGAGGTGGCTGACTTTGCAGATACAAATTGGGAGAAGAGATCACTCCACCTAAACACAGTTGGAACTGAAAATTCAACCTATGGGTGAGCTTCGTAGATGAACAACATGATAAATAAAATCATGTTCAGTATAATGAATATTTTTGGATCAGTGGATGATATACATTTCATGATGAATTTCGATTTCCATATATATTGCTACTTTTTAATGTCTGTGTGTGTGTGTGTGTGTGTGTGTGTGTGTACACTCTCCAAGTTTTTCATAATATGAAATATATGGGTCTCAATGTACACTCCCTAAATTTATTCGTATTCATGTATGTGGATTTATAATCAAATATTCAAAAGATTATTCTCAGAAATATTCATCCACCTGAAATACATATTTGTTTCCTAGAAATAAAAACTAACTTCTGTGAATGGTGCATACGAATCCTAATATTTCTACAGTAACTGACCCAGTTTAACACCAATGCAAGTAGATAATTATGGAACGTGATGTGTATTTTGATGTTCATTTTTAGTCAACACTTGTACATTACTATTTCTTCAGTTTATGCACATCATAAGATATATATTTCATACACAAGTTAGCAAATTTATTGGCATTTGTTTCACTTTCAATAACTTCATTCTTCAGAACACATGTATTCCTCCATGTTTTTTAACAAGACTTCTTTCTAAACACATTATTTTCGATTTCCATAATCACTTTTGAAGCATAACTCACACACTCTTCATGATGAAATATCACCTTAATATTACCATTAGAAGTATAACTGGTTGGAATGAATGATTTTATATCAACATTAGATTTTCTGTATATTTTCAGATATCAACTCAATCCATTATTTAAAGCGGACCAATTATATTATTTATTCACAGTATGGTCTATTCTTGCATTATCTCTATATTCTTAGACAGATACTACACCACTTTCTACCCCCAATACTCATTTATACGTCTTCAAAATATTGTTCCCAGAAATGGTGGAAGAAATACTCATGTCACCTGATCTACATATGCATTTTATCACAGTAATATTCTGGAAAATAAAGCAAAGGTCACACTTATGATTGCACCAAAGTCTAAATTTAAAGTGAGCATGGATTTCTAAAAACATCCATGTCCAGGTTGCCTAATTCTCTGAAATGTCAATCCAATTGTTGACTACATATTTGTTTCTTTCTAAGATTATATATTCAAACTCAAGCCTGTTGAAAATGTCTAATCCTATCACTCACTTTACTTTGCCTGATATCCTAATGTCTCTATTGATATCGGCTTTCCTTCATAAATTCCCAGTTCATCATTTTGACTGTTCATTTGTGCTGACATTTACATTCACTCTCTACCTGAAACCCAATTGCTAAATAACTTTTGGTCCAAATCCTATACTCACTCTTCTTTCTGAATCTACCAACTATCTCCCAAATCCTACTGACTATCCTTTTTTGAATGGATGTTCTCTTCGACATTCAATCATTCAAGGTACAAGGTCCGATGCCATTGTGTATTGATTTATCTGAGACATCTGTGCAGGACATAATTCAAAGCTAAGTCTCCCAATCAAGGGCCCAATCCGTTTCTGGGCTTCAAATATTACTTAGATTTCTGTTTTCATACATATATTTCACCTCTATATTTTTATAAATATCACAGATTTCCAATACCATTATTCATCCAGCAAAATGATTCCTAACCCAAATCGAACATGTAATTAACCCAAACCATATACTATTCCCTCATTCTAACTTTATAAAAGAGCAGAGAAAGTGTTGGTCTTACAATATAGGAATGTAGGGGATATACCACCTGCTGAAAACCTCAAAGGTCCATGCAGAAATAATCCCTGGAGAAGATGTAGGCAGCTATTAAGGACCTGAGAGAGCAAAAGTCATCTTCCATGGAAAACAACCCTGTCTGGAGAGGGGTTGTGTCTGACTGAGTGTCTCTGTTCCTAATGTACAGAAGATGGACCAATCCAGGCCTGTGTGCAGAGCTGTTCACGGGTGCCTATGGGTGATATAGTATTCTAACTGGTGAGAGGGTCACGGGAAATAGGGGCAGCATCTATCTCATGGGATCCTTGGAAGCAACTGTTAGGAAAAAGTGGTTGCAAATGCAGTGACCTCATTCAGTTCCTGAAGGAAGTGACCTCATCTCTATTCCTTGGTGATGGAACTCTCTGAACTTGCGATCCAGGATTCCAGGCACCCAGAGCCAGTCCTAGTCCCAGTCCCAGTGGGCTCATTTGTTTGGATTTTGTAAGGACAGAGTCAGTCTTTCTTGGTATCTATTGATGTGAAGATGGCCAAATGCCAGGAAAGCTTTGAAGACTGGCCTTTCCAGAGAAAGCAAGTAGTGGCTCACCACGGGCTCCTGACAATTTCACAGAGTTGGCCAAAGAGACCAGATCTGAGACAGGACAGGCCATTTTGGAGGTACATAGTAAGGCTCACCAGTGAGAGTACACTCCGAATAGTCACAGACCTACTTGGGGGAAGGCGTTGCCTTTGTGGTTTTTGTTGTGTGTTTGTGGTTTTATCTCATGTTCTGAGAAAAGGTAAGAAAGGCGGTTTGTTTGGTTTGGAGTGAACTGTTTCTAGTAAGTCGTTTGACAAGGCAAGTGTTTCTATGTCTGTGTATCCCAATGTGTCTGTTTTTGTAGACATTAGAAAAGAGAATGCATCAATGGATGTGTCCTGTCTAGTAGAAAGCTTCCCAGCATCAATCCTGCCCAATTTATGAATGGATTGTGGCTTGCATTATCGAAGGGCAACACCTACAAACTTCCTAAGTTCCCATTTTCTTCCTGAATTCTGGCTACACTCAAGAATAGGCTCATGGTTTTGTGTCCAAGATATTTACCACCTCCAAGCTCTGTGATATGGCCATGTACTGGATAGCTGAAGGGAATGGCGAGCATCTCAGAAAACTCAGATATCAGTGTGACCAGTAAAGTCTCAGTGGAGGAACCCCGCTATGGGCCTTTTGCTTACCTATTGTTCTTTTGCCCTGAATGTCAGGAAGGGCTTTGCCTCACGCCACCCCTTTCTGAAGCCTGAAGAAACCAGTTTTCAAATGGATATGAGTGGGCATCACCTGTGGCTCTTTGCTTAACTGCTTTGGAAAGGAATGTGTCTGAATCAGTCTCTTGGCCCTGTGTGAGGCTGTGGCTTAGATTACCAACACCTGATGGATGTAAAGAAAGATCCCATGTGTGCATACAAAATCAAAATGGCAAAAATTCGCAGTCATTGTAGATGAAGTCTCTCGCCTTTCTCTGTAAAGTTCCTGACCTCCATCAAGGGGAATAGGGATCCTTTGGGTCAAATGAATTCTTCAAAACCATGCAGAGGCAAATCCATAAGTGCTTCGGTTTTTTCTTGACTCCATTTCACATAAAGAATCTAAACGCCAAAGTCAGAAGGCCTCAAATTGGAGAAGTGGAAAAGTATTAATGGCAGACTTATTTGATCACTCCTGGTTCACAAGAAGGGTGTCCAGGCCACCGTGACTTTAGTCACACACACACACACACACACACACACACACACACACACACACACATATATATATATATATACACTCTCCAGATTTTTCAAAATATGAAATATGTGTCTTATTTTACACTCACGAAATTCATTCATATTCATATACGTAAATTTATAATCAACTTTCCAAAGATTATTCTTAGAAATATTCATTAACCATAAAAACATATTTCTTTCCAATACTGAAAAGTAACTTGAGTGAATGGTGCACACAAATCCTAATATTTCTACAGTACCTGACCCAGTTTAACATCAATGCAAGTAGATTCCAATCGGACATAATGTGTATTTTGACGTTCATTTTTATTCAACACTGGTAGATTACTATTTCTTCAATTTATGCACATCATAGGATATATATTTCATCCACAAGTTAGAAAATTAATAGGCATTTGTTTCACTATCAATCATTTTCTGCTTCAGAGCACATGCATTCCTCCATGTTTCTCGACTGGTCTTTTCATGAGAAAAGGGATGGACAAGGCAAGGTAAGGCAACTAAGATAGCACCGAAGACACGGAAACAGTCCTATTTGGTTGCAACCGGATTTAGAGGGCATTGCTTCTGTTGTAATCATTTAATCCCCTGCACCCCAAGTTTAAATTGTTTCAGAATTTTGTACCCAACATGGATGGGAGGGGCTCAGGAGTTCACAATCTGCAGAAGTTTATAAAAAGCAGTTTTTGTTTCTGTTTTTTTTTCTCTGTTCTGGGCAAGTTAACATTTTAAGGATACCGGGAATGGGGCAGAGCTATTTTCTTCTCTTTTTTTTTTTCTCTCAGCCAGATGTTACCATGGAGCCCAGTTGGTAACTTCTTTATCTTAGAAATGTAGCCATCTCTGTGAAGCCCCAGCTCAAGGCCAGAGGCCTTGTTTACATATTGCCAGCATTATGACTGACTCTTTCCAAACACATTATTTTCGATTTCCATAATCACTTTTGTAGCAAAACTAACATATCTTCATGATAAACCGTAACCCTAATATTAATATTAGATGTATCATTGGTTGGAATGAATGATTGTATATCAATATAAGATTTCTTATATATTTTCAGATATCTATTCATTCCGTTATTTAATGTGGAACCAGTTATATTATTTATTCACTTATGGTCTATTCATGCATTATCTGTATATTCAATGACACAGTGTACACCTCTTTGTACCCCCAATACCCATTTATATGTCTTCAAAATATTGCTCCCAGAAATGGTGGAAGAAACACTCATGTCACCACATCTACATATACATTTTATCACAGTAGTATTCTGGAGACAAATGTAAAGGTCACACTTTTGATTGTACCAAAGCCTAAATGGAAAGTGAGCATAGATTACAAAAAACATCCATGTCAAAGTTGCCTAATGCTCTCAAATGACAATCCTATTGGTGACTACATATTTGTTTCTTCTTAAGATTATATATTCTAACTCAATTCTGTTGAAAATGTCTAATCGTATCACGCACTTTATACTTTGCCTGATTTCGTAATGTCTTTATTGATATCTGCTTTCCTACATATTTTTCCCACTTCATTATTGTGACTGTTCACATGTGCTGACATTTACATTCACTCTCTAACCGAACCCCTATTGCTAAAGATATTGTTTTCCAAATCCTATACTCACTCTTCTTCCTAAACCTACCGACTATCTTCTTAATCTTACCGACTATCCGTTTATGACTGGATTTTCTCTTCTACATTCAAACATCCAAGTAATGTTCCTGCAAGCGTCGGTGGAAGAGATCACCAAGATAGTGTCTCATGCAACAGCAAGGGGTTAATTGGGGGTCCAGCAAGCTGGGGCTCAGAGCTCACATGAATAGAGCAGAGAGCCCTGAGAACAGCTTAAGCAGAGCTTATATACTTTCCTTGGAGAGGGCAGGGATGGAAATTTATTGATGGGTCAGAGCGAGTGGGTGGTTAGTGTGAAACTGGGTGAGGGAATACATTCTGCAATTTGGCAGTTGGGGACAGCACAATCTTGGAACAAGATTACAAACAGTTCTCAATATTTCAACAGTGTTTTGTTAAGCATACAGAAAAACAGGAAGTTACAAGTACCTTTTTTATTAACCTTTCATTCCCCACTTCTTCTTCTTGCTACTTTTAATCATAAAAGTGATTATTGGGACTGTCACATTCTATGTCTGCTAGTGGGGTATTACCATAAGTTTAACTTATCCAATTTGAGCTTGGAGAAAAGAAATTACATGGTTGAGCAAACAGGGTTTTATAGTTAGCAATAATATGAGGATTATTATTGGACAGGCCAGGGTTGATAAAAGCGTAGATAAGCAGGGGGACTGTGTGAACCAAGACTCAAACCACCCTTTTTGGGCCTCTCTCTCTCGTTGACGCTTTTCAAGGCATCCTTTTATTTTACTCAAAGGTTTTTTTTTACAACCTCAGTATGGTCGGCATCAAAACAACATTCTTACATTAATGCAGCACAAAGGCCCCCTTCTCTCATGAAGAGGAGGTCCAACTCTCAACTGGAGTGTAAAACAACTTCAGAGAGACATGTAAAAGATTCCTGCAAAGCTGTGATGGAGGTTTCTATTATCTTTAAGTTTTGGTCTCTTGCTGCTTCTATTTGGGTCATTTGTTGTGTACCATGTAGCAGGGCAGTGGTTCCTGTGACTACCACTGCCGCAACTCCAATTCCTAATATGATGGCTAAAGTGAGGGATATATGTTCCCAGTGGAACCGGGTTGTATGCCCCCGTGTTTGAACTTCAAATGAACCTGGGTCATTATAGAGCAATCTGGGAGACATCTTCACCATTACACAATTAATCACATCTGTTGACCATTTCATGAAAACATGAACAATGTTTAAGTATATAGAATTATACTGTTGTAGGGACGGACAAGGCACGGCACTTAAGATAGCACCAAAGACAGGGAAACAGTCCTATTTGGTTGCAACCGGATTCAGAGGGCATTGCTTCTGTTGTAATCAATTAACATCCTGAACCCCAAGTTTAGGTAGTTTCAGAATTTTGTACCCAACATGAAAGAGAAGGGACTCAGAAGTTCACAGTCTGCAGAAATTCACAAAAAGAAGCTTTTTTTTCTGTTTTTTCCTTTATTGTGGGCAAGTTAACTTTTCAAGGACACCTGGGAGGCAGAGAGCTTTTTTTTCCTTTTCTTTTATCCCCCTGCCAACTGTTACCATGGAGCCCAGTTTGGAAATTTTTATCTTAGAAATGTAGCCATCTCTGTGAAGCCCCAGCTCAAGGCCAGAGGCCTTGTTAACATATTCTGTGAAAAACTATTAAGGGGGTGTCTAGCTTAGGAGTGCTGATTTTTCCAGCCAGTAGCCAAGTAGAAAAGGGCAACAGAAAAAGAGGAAGTTAATCTACACTGAACTCATTTATAGAGACTCTTTTGCTGAAAGTCCTAAAGTCAGCCATGGTGAAGACTTCTGGAGAAGTTCAGTGAAGATTTTTCTGTGGGCCTGGTACAGAGGGGGAAGACGGGGAAGGCGGGGGGTGAGAGCAGCTCCGTGGATCTGAGAATAAGGAAGGAGAGATGTAAAGGAATAATGGGAAAGGGGTTTGGGATTTTCCTAGCAACATAAATTGAGCAGTAGAATCGGTAGAGCAGAAAGGAAGACGGGAGTGAGTATCCCAAAAACCCTGTGAGGGACTTTAAATTCTTAGTAACCTGTTTTCAGTGATGACAAAGCAACTTTAAAGGCCATTTTCATTACATCTTCGATAGGTGTCTGAGGGCTCTCCTAAGCTGGTTTGAGCTTTGGGTTAAGTGGTAAGAGGACCTGCTGGGACCCGGTGTGGGCACTGACAAGAAAAGAGAGAAGTGAGTGGATGGATGGGTACCTCAGTACCTGCTACCTCAGCAAGAGGGCAATGCTCTGAGAACCGGCGGAGGTTTCGGTTTTTGATCTAGTAATTGGAGAAGAGAAATCAGGTTTGCTGAGGTGGGACTGACAGCAGAGAGTCTGGAGCAGAAGGCTGAGTTTGAGGAACTATTGGAGAAGCATAGTTCAGGATGTGAGCGAAAGAGGAAAAAGGCCTTCACATAGGGGAATTTCCTTTCACCCTTTTGAGCACTTGCAGAAGTTAAAAAGGTCACACAGAATTTGAGGATCTAGAGACTCCTCTGTTGGCCATCAGTTTGGGTTTTCTAAGTGGTAATATGGCCAATGCTGTGTACTGAATTTGATGAGGATTTTGGGTTCCACCAGGCAGCCCCTGTATGCTCAAATCCCCATGACTTACAGAAGAAGTCGGCTTTTCCCCCACACAGCCGTGGCGGTTTGTGGCTTTGATAGTCTGCCGGGCAAACATACTAATATAGGCTAGCCAACCTGCATCTGGCTTGCCTGTCCCTACAACCATAATGTTTGTTTCCATTATCTATGGTACGGAAAGGATTTAATGGAATTTTAGTGAGATCCTCTTCATCAGGGATATCCTAATAGGAAAGACCTATAGCCAGCTGACAAATGTCTGGGTGGAGAGATGGCCACCAGGTCCCTAAGGGGGCTGTATGCAAGATAGACCATACTTCTTGTCTAGTAGTATTTGTGATCAGCCATCGCTGCTGAAGCGACTGATGAGCGTTAGGACTACGGGTGGCCAAGGAGAGAGTCTATAGCCTTACCCACGTGGCGAATATGCAATTTGAAAGGGTTAACAGTCTTTTCCAGTTTTAAGCCAGAGTCTGGACATGGCACAGGCTTGAGATGAGAGGCATGGATCCAGGAAATGATTCCCTCTACTTTTACTGCTGTAGGTGTTATAAGTAGCACCTGGAATGGTCCTTTCCAGCGGGGTTCCAGGGATGACACCTGATGTCATCTTATGTAGAGGAAGTCTCTTTCTTGATATCAATGTGGATTCCCCTCGTCCCCAGGTTGGAAGGCAGTGGCCAGCTGTTTCCACAGGTATAGCTGAGTTCTTACAAGAGATTTAAGTATGTCAAGCAAGGGTGTGTGGAAGGGATCCTTAGGTCTTAGAGTCGGGGTTAGGTCTCTTAGTGTAGGAAGGGCCCCATAGAAATTTTCATAGGGGGTGAGGTTACACAAAGAAAGAAAGGGAGTATTTCTTGCATGAAACAGTGCATAAGGCAGAATCATAGTCTAATCTTTTATGCCGGTCTCTAAGCTTAATTTTGTTAAGGTCTCTTTAATGGTTCTATTTATTTTTTTTAAGTGTCCTGAGCTCTGGGGTCTATAAGCACAATGTAACTTCCAATTAATCCCCAGGGTCCTGGCTAACCCCTGATTTACCTGGCCCATGAAGGCTGTTCAATTATCAGACCATATTAAATTAGGCAGGACGTGTCTTTGATAAATATCTTTCAGGATCTTCTTGACCACAATTTGTGCCGGTTTTCTTTTCTTTTCTTTTTTTTTTTTTTTTTTGGTGGGAAAGGCTTCAATCCATCCTGAAAATGTATCTACAAAGACTAGGAGATATTTAAGTCCATACCTTGCTGTCTTAAATTCAGTAACGTCCACTTCCCAGAATTGTCCTGGTCTGGTTCCTCATAGGTGCTTTCCTGCAGGAAGCTTGGAAGGGTAAGCATTAACCAATTGACAGAACTGACAGGCTTTTGTTACCCATTCAATTATTTCCTTTCACTGTGAGTGAATTAGTCTAAAACTCTGTTCTTGATCCTACAGTAATGCCGGCAGTTTTTTTGAACCAAGTTGATTGAGTTGATGTACATTTTTAATGTAGTGTAGGGCTTTCTGAAATTGCAGGCTGGGCTCAGTGAAGTTGAGGAGTTCAGTGTCAGTGTTCTTAGATGTTATCAAAAGCTTGCTGGTGCTCAAGGGTCCATTGGAATTGGGCATTCTCATTTAACAGCGGGTATAAAGGAGCAGCTAAGAACACAAACCCAGGTCCATAACCTGCTAAAGCCAGCAGTCCCAAGAAACTCTCTATGTTGTCTCCTGTTAAATGGGGGTGGTATCTGCACAACGGTTTGTTTTCTGGGCTCAGTGAGCCATCATTTACCGCGCCTAAGGAAATACCCCAGGAAGATTACTTCTTGCTTGCAAATTTGGGCCTTTTTGTCCAAAGCTCTCTACCCAAGTTGAGCAAGCTCAGATAATAGTGCTTGGGTCTCAGACTCACAGTTTTCTTTGGTGTTGGCTGCCAGTAGCTGGACATCCACATATTGAAGCAGAATGACTTCGGGGTGCGTAGTTCTGAAGTTGTAGAGATGTCTGTGAAGGGCTTCATCAAAGAGAGTGGGGGAGTTTTTGAACCCCTGTGGAAGTCTAGTCCAAGTTAGTTGACAAGACGTTCCGGTTTCTGGGTCTACCTACTCGAAAGCAAACAGCAACTGACTATCTTTATGCAGAGGCAAGCAAAAGAAAGCATCTTTTAAGTACAGAACAGTATAGCATTTTCACTCGGCCACAGCAAAGAGGTTATTGGGGGTCCAGCATGCTGGGGCTCAGAGCTCACTTGAATAGAGCAGAGAGCCCTGAGAACAGCTTTAACAGAGCTTATATACTTTTCTTGGAGAGGGCAGAATGGGAAATTTATTGATGGGTCAGGGCGAGTGTGCGGTTTGCATGCACCCGGGTGAAGGAGTATATTCTGCAGTTTGGCAGTTGGGGACAGCACATCCTGGGAACAAAATTAGCAAACAGTTCTCAAGATTTCAACAGTGGTTTGTTAAGCATACAGAAAAACAGGAAGTGACAAGTGCCTATTAACCTTTCACCAAAGCAAAATGGAAAGTGAGCATTGATTACTAAAAGCAACCATGTCCAGGTTGCCTAATGCTCTCAAATGTCAATCCTATTGGAGGCAACATATTTCTTTCTTCCTAAGATTATATATTCAACCTCAACCATGTTGAAAATGTCTAACAATATTACATTATACTTTGCCTGATTTCCTAATGTCTCTATTGATATCTGCTTTCCTACATATTTTCCCCAGTTCATCATTGTGACTGACTCTTCATATGTGCTCATATTTATGTTCACTCTCTACCCAAAACCCTATTGCTAATGAAACTTTCGTTCAAATCCTATATTCACTCTTTTTTCTAAACCTACTGACAACCTTCCTAATCCTGCCGACTATTCCTTTTTGACTGGATGTTCTCTAGGACATTTAATCATCCAAGGTACAAGGTCCTTTGCCATTGCACATCGATTTATCTGAGATATCTGTTCAGAACATAATTCAAAGCAAAGTATCTCACTAAAGGGCCCATTGCCCTTCAGGGCTTCAAATCGTACCTAGATTTCAGGTTTCATACTTATATTTCACCTATATATTCTTGTGAATATCGCAGGTTCCCAATACCATTATTCATCCCGCAGAATGTTTCCTAACCCAAATAGAATATGTTATTAACCCTAACCATTCACTGTTCCCTCAATCTAACTTCACAAAAGAGCAGGGACAGAGTTGGTCTTACAATACAGGAATGTAGGGGATCTTTCACCTGCTGAGAACCTCAAAGTTTGATGAGAAATGATCCCTAGAGAAGATGTAGCAGCTATGAAGGACCTGAGAGAGAAAAAGTCATCTTCCATGCCAAACCACCTGTTCAGGATGAAGTGATGTGTCTGAATCAGCCTCTCTCCTACTGATATAAAGAAGATGGACCAAACCAACCCTGTGTGGAGAGCTTCTCCTTGGTGTCTACCGTTGATATACCATTCTAACTTCTGAAAGTGTCACAGGAAGTAGGGGCAGCCTCCATCTCAAGGGACCCTTGGAAACAAGTGTTAGGACAAAGTGGTTGCCAAGGCAGTGACCTCATTCCCTTCCTGTTGGAATTGACCTACCTCACTTCTTTGGTGATGTAACTCTCTGAACTTGGGATCCAGGAAGCCAGGCACACAGAGCCAGTCCCAGTCCCATTCCCAGTGGACTTACTTGTTTGGATTTACCAAGGAGAGAGTCTGTCTCTCTTGGTACCTAATGGTTTGAGGATGACAAAATGCAAGTAGAGCTCTGAAGATGGGCCTTTAATGAGAAAGCAGGTAGTGGTCAGCACAGGCTCCATACAACTTCACAGAGATGGACAAGAAGACCAGACCTGAGACAGGACAGGCCATTTTGGGGGAACATAGTATGGACCACCAGTCAGAGGACACTCTGGATAGTCACAGACTTACATGGGGGAAGGAGGTGACTTTTTGATTGTGGGTGTGAGTTTGGGGTTTTGTCTCATGTTCTGAGAATAGGTAGGAAAGGTGGTTTGTTTGGTTTAGAGTGGACTGTTTCTAGAAAGTCCTTTGACAAGGCGACTGTGTCTGTGTCTGTGTATCCCACTGTGTCCTTGGTTGTACATATTAGAAAGCAGAATAGATCAATGGATGTATCCTGTCTAGTAGAAAGCTTCCCAGAATTCATCCTGCCCATTTTAGGAAAGGACTGTTGGTTGCTTTTCGATGGGCAACACCTACTATCTTCCTAAGTTCCTGTTTTCTTCCTGAATTCTGGCCACTCTCCAGAATAGGCTCATGTTTTTTTGTCCAAGATATGTACCACATCCAAGCTCTGTGACATGGCCATGTACTGGATAGCTGAAGGGAATTGCAAGCATCTCACAAAACTCAGAAATCATTGTGACTAGTAAAGTCTCAGTGGAGAAACCCTGCATTGGGATTTGCTGACTTATTGTTCTGTTACCCTGAAGTCAGGAAGGTCTTTGCCTCAGGCCACCCCTTTGTGAATTTTGAAGAAAAAAGTTTTCAAATGGAAGTGAATGGGCATCACCTGTGGCTCTTTGCTTAACTGCTTTGGAAAAGTATGTGTCTGAATCAGCCTTGTGGCTCTGTGTGAGGCTGTGGCTTAGATTATCAGCTCCTGATGGATCTAAAGAAAGATGCAATGTGTGCATCCAAAACCAAAATGGCAAAAAGATCAGTCATTGTGGATGAAGTCTCTCGCCTTCCTCTGTAAGTTTCCTGACTTCCACCAAGTGAGAATAGGGATCATTTGGGTCAAATAAGTTCTTTCAAGCGCTGCAAAGTTGCTTTGGTTTCCTAATTACTCCAAATCACATAAGGAATCTAAACCTGACAGACAGTAGGCCTCAAATTGGAGAAGCAGAGCAGTATTAAAGGAAGAACTATGTGATCAATTCTAGTTCACAGGAAGGGTGTTCAGGCCACCCTGAGGTTAGGCAAATGAGGGGCAAGGGAGCTTATTTTGGACACTCTCTTGGGCTGCGCCATTCATGAAAACCTCTAGCCAAAGGGTATAATGAGTGTATATATGTAAGAAGTTGAGTGCCATGTGAGAGTGATTTGGTTTTAATTGTGGTCATTTGTGTGGCAGTTGGAAGAGATGATGGGTCCACCTGGTTTTGAACACTGGTGTGATTCTCCTCAGAGACTGAGTTCTGAAACTGACCTCAGAGAAGTAATTGCTTTGGAAAGAGATGTGTCTTAATCAGGCTCTTGGCCCTGTGTGAGGCTGTGGCTTAGATTATCAGCAACAGACGGATCAAAAAAATGATCCCATGTGTGCATCCAAAACCAATATAGCCAAAAGAGCAGTCATTGTGAATGAAGTCTCTCACCTTCCACTGTAAGGTTCTGAAAGAATAAAAGAAATTGAAATCGAAATGTAATGAACCAGGTTTTGTAAAGTTTCCAAGTTGCACTCAGAACCTGAAATTCCTGTGGCAGTTAAGACAATTCCTGGAACTGCCCATTAGATGTGTGTTGAAATCTTCCCTGACCACCTAGTTACTTAACAACCCCTTCCCAGAAGCCGTGCATCTCACCACGTATACATCTCAGGGCTTCAACCAATCAGTTTAAATGTATACCCCTTCTGAGGGCTGACCAATCACCCCCTGCCCCAACTTTTCCCGCCAATGAATGTGCTAATCATGTTTTAGAGTTGTTATTTCATTTTCCCGTGGTACATGATGATTTCCTAAAGGAGGCTATGATGTATGTAAAGTCCCTGAGCTCTCTAAAGAATGTATATAAACTCTGCTCAAGTTGTTCTCGGGGCTCTTTGTTCTTTGCTCCTCTGAAGGGAGCACTGAGGCCTAGCATTCTGGACCCCCAATAAACCCTTTGCTGATGCATGAGAAATCCTCTTTGTTGTCTTTTCCTTTGATGTTCGCAGCACCTTTTCATCTGGAGGCCCAAGGTGAGATATCCGGGAGCGGTGAATGGAAGACCTCAAGGGAGTCCTCTCGGGGTAAGTAAGGTGCCTCTTTCTGGTTTCGGGTTTCAGGCTAGGGCGTGGCAAAGTGGCTGTTGGTGAAGAGCATTAGCTCTCTCCTATGGTGTGACAGACGTGTCACAGAGCCAAGATCACGTCCCTGAGGGACACTCCGGAGGACTAGGGAATTCAAGGAATAGTAGTTTCCTCAACTCGGTTATGTTTTGCTTCAGGATTTGATTTGCCAGCCCATCAGGTTTTGCCGGTAACTCAGTTTTGGTCATTGTTCTGAACTCATGTTGAGTTTACTGTCTGTTTTTATTGTCTAACCCATCAATATTTTCCAGTTACTCAGTTCAAATCTTTGTCTTGGACTCATGTTAAACGTTTACTGTTTGTCTTTGTGTTGTGTTTGTGTCTTCAATGTCCCTGTTTGAGTAACTCCCATTATGGGACAAAGCACTTCCTCTTCTCTGTCCCTGACCCTTGATCATTGGACTGATGTCCGCTCAAGGACCCAGAATCTTTCTTTTTCAGTAAAACACCGTACCTGGCAGACTCTCTGTGCTTCAGAATGGCCCATCCTCGAATTCAGATGGCCCCAGAAGAATCCTTCCACTTTCCTCTAATCCGAAAATTCAGAGATATTGTCATTCAGCCGGGGCCACGTGGCCACCCAGATCAACAGCCATATACTCCTTCCCCCACATTCCTATCATTCAAACTTTCCGCTCCTCTCCCTCTTCCTTCCATTCTCCCTGAGTCACAAGACTGGACACTCCACCCCCTCCTTATTGTCTACTCTCCCTCCCCAACCCCCAACACAGTTCCTGATGATCCTCCCACCGCTGACTCAGCCTCTCCACTGCTAGAGGCAATTGGGCCAGACCCAAGCCCTCCAGGGGACTTCCCCACAGCAGCAGCAACCCCTCCTCCCCTGGAGGAAGATGGGCAACCTAAAAGAACCCACCGGCGATGGATAATAGAAAACTCAGAAGCCCCTGTGATGCTCTCTCTCCATCCCTATGGGCCCATGAACCGACCCAACTGGGACCCCAACACCTTTGAAGGTAGGAAGCATCTGTCCACTTATCGCCGGGCTCTAATAGCGGGTCTCAGAGTGGCCGCCAGAGAGCCGACCAATTTAGCAAAGGTAAGAGAGATTATCCAAGGGCCTAATGAGTCTCCCTCTATGTTTCTGGAGAGAATTATGGAAGCATATAGAAAATATACTCCTTTTGATCCTCAGGCAGATGACCAAAAGGCATTTGTTACAATGGCCTTTATTGAGCAGGCTGCCCAAGATATTAAGAGAAAGTTACAATGTCTAGATGGGTTACAAAATACGACCTTAAGAGATTTAGACAGAGAAGCTGAGAAAGTATATTATAAGATATATATTATAAGTATATATTATAAGTATATAAGTATATTATAAGAGAGAAACTGAGGAGGACACGGAACAGAGGAGAGAGAAGGAAAGGGAAGAAAAAAAGGATGAAAGGAGCAAAAGGCAGACAAAAGCATTGGCTAAGATTTTCTTCACAGCAGCAAATATGCCAGAAATTAAAAAGCAGGGAGTCAGAAAGGGATACTTGGGCCCACGCTAAAGGCTTTCCCTGGCCTCAGATCAATGTGCCTACTGTAGAGAAAAAGGACACTGAGTCAAAGAGTGCCCCAAAAAGAAGAAGCCACGGCAGCCCGCCATGCTGACTCTAGAAGAGGACTAGGAATGTCAGGACTCGGAATCCCTCCCCGAGCTCAGGGTAACATTTGAAGTGGAGGGGCCTCCAGTGAACTTTGAAGTGGATACAGGAGCAGTATACTCAGCCTTTAAGGCTTCACTGGGCCCCATATCAAATAAATGGTCCCTAGTTCAAGGGGCTAATGGCACTACTTATCGGGCTTGGACAACTAAGAGGATTATGGAAGTAGAAAAATGTAAAGTCCACCACTCTTTCCTAGTAATCCAAGAATGCCCAGCCCCATTGATGCACAGGGATCTGTTTACCAAACTCGGGGCTAGAGTAACCTTTAACCCTGATGGTCCCCAAGTGGATGTTCTAAAACCTTCAGTAAAAACTCCCATAGTCACAGAATTGACTATGTCCATAGAAGATGAACATCAACACTTCGTGCCCCCTAGGACTGATCAAAGAGGCAAACTACAACAGAAATGGATAAAAGATTATCCTAATGCCTGGGCAGAAACTGCTGGGTTAGGTCTAGCCATAAAACAACCTCCAATAGTAGTAGAATTAAAAGCCTCTGCCTCTGCAATCAGTGTTAAACAATATCCTCTAAGCAAAGAAGCTAAGGATGGGATAAGTCACCATATTCAGAAATAATTGGCCCTTGGGGTCCTAAGGCCCTGTCAATCAGCCTGGAATACCCCCCTGCTACCAGTAAGAAAGCCAGTAACTAGGGACTACAGTCCTGTTCAAGACCTAAGAGAGATCAACAACAGAGTGCAGGACATTCACCCCACAGTACCCAATCCATATAATTTGCTTAGCACTCTGAATCTGGACCGGGAATGCTACACTGTGCTGGACTTAAAAGATGCTTACTTCTGCTTGCCCCTACATAAGGACAGTCAGTTGCTGTTTGCTTTCGAGTGGATAGACCCAGAAACTGGAACATCTGGCCAAGTAACCTGGACTAGACTCCCACAGGGGTTCAAACCCCCCCCCACTCTCTTTGATGAAGCCCTCCACAGGGACATAAACGACTTCAGAACTGCACACCCCGAAGTAACACTACTCCAATATGTGGATGATCTGCTACTGGCAGCGGACACCAAGGAAAACTATGAGTCTGGGACCCAAGCACTATTATTCGAGCTTGCTCGGCTTGGATATAGGGCTTCTGCCAAAAGGCCCAAATTTGTCAGCAAGAAGTAATCTTCCTGGGTTATTCTCTTAGGGGTGGCAAATGATGGCTAACTGAGAACAGAAAACAAACCATTGTGCAGATACCACCCCCATCTAATAAGAGACAACTCAGAGAGTTTCTTGGGACTGCTGGATTTTGCAGGTGATGGATTCCTGGGTTCGCCTCTCTGGCTGCCCCTTTATACCCGCTGATAAAGTGGAATGCCCAATTCCAATGGACCCCTGAGCACCAACAAGCTTTTGATAATGTCAAAAAAAGGTGCTGCTATCTGCTCCGGCCTTAGCACTCCCAGATATAGATAAACCCTTCACTCTCTACATCGAGAAAAAGAAAGGAATAGCATGGGGAGTGTTCACTTAGACTTTGGGACTTTGGAAAAGGCCGGTAGCATTCTTATCAAAAAAAACTGGACCCAGTGGCTACTGGGTGGCCCCGTTGCTTAAGAGCTATAGCAGCGGCAGCGCTTCTAATAAAAGATGCTCATTAATGAACGTTGGGACAGAAGCTATCCATTATAGCCCCCCATGCCCTGGAGAGCATCATCTGTCAACCTCCAGATAGGTGGCTATCAAACTCCAGAATAAACTACTACCAGAGCCTCTGGATTAGCAAAGACAGAATAACTCTTAGACCTTCTGCTCCACTCAACCTGGCTGCCAGAAGAATCATCAGGACCTGTCGCTCATGAGTGTCAACACATACTGGCAGAGGAAACCAGTATAGGACGAGACTTGAAGGATCCAGCCACTGCCTCACCCTGAAGTCGTATGGTTTACGAAAGAGAGCAGCTTCCTCCAAGATGGTATGTGGTGGGCTGGAGCAGCAGTAGTTAGCAAAACTAATGTCATCTGATCCTCTGGTCTCCCAGAAGAGACATCAGTCCAAATGGCAGAACTGATTGCCCTTACGAAAGCATTGGAACTAGCAACAGGCAAAAGGGCCACCATATACACTGATAGCCACTATGCATTTGGCAATGCTAATGTGCACAGGGCTATTTACCAGCAAAGGGGGCTATTAACCTCCACTGGGAAAAAAATAAAGAACAAAGTTGAGATTCTCCACCTTCTCTCAGCAGTGAAGGGCACTAAGGAACTAGCTATAGTGCACTGTCCAGGGCACCAGAAGGGAAACGACCTCGTTGCAGTTAAAAACAGAAGGGCAGATGAGGAAGCTTAATTGGCAGCCCTAAACGGAGTGACTCTGTTAACTTTTTCCACACCAGGGGGATCAACATTCAGGAGACTTGGCCACACTGGAACATTCAGGCAACTTATCATCTGAGGAGACAGATGCAGAACTCTGGGACCCTACAGAGCCAAGTTTACAATTTCAAAAAGCCCACCTTTATGTCAAAGACATACACTAGCTCACCCACTTAAGCTCAAAGAAGTTATAGGCACACTTAAAGGACCGAAGAAAGGATTTTTTATTGACTGACTTACAGAGGAAAGAAATAGCTTAGAAGGTGACTAGAGCTTGTCAAGTCTGCCAATTAGTTAATGCTTACCCATCCAAGCTTCCTGCAGGGAAGCGCTTACGAGGAACCAGACCAGGACAATTTTGGGAAGTGGACTTTTCCTGAAATTAAGCCAGGAAGGTATGGACTTAAATATCCCCTAGTCTTTGTAGATACTCTTTCAGGATTGGTTGAATACTTCCCCATGAAGAAAGAAACGGCTCAGACGGTGCTCAAAAAGATTCTAGAAGACATTTTTCCAAGGTTTGGCCTGCCTAAGGTAATAGGGTCCAATAATGGACCGGCATTTGTTGCCCAGGTAAGTCAGGGATTCACCAGGACCCTGAAGATTAATTGGAAGTTACATTGTGCTTATAGATGCCAGAGCTCAGGACAGGTAGAAAAAATGATTAGAACCATCAAAGAGAATTTAAAGAAATTAAGCTTGGAGACCTGCATAAAAAAATTGGACTATGCTCCTACCTTAAGCACTGTTTCGTGCAAAAAGTACACCCTCTGCCTCTTTGTGTAAACTCACCACTTATGAAATTCTCTATGGTGCCCCTCCTTTAGTAAGGGACCTAACCCCAACTCTGAGACTTAATGATTCCTTTCACACCCCCTTGCTTGACAGACTTAAAGCCCTTGAACAAACACAGCACCCAGCGATACCTGTGGAAACAGTTGGCCAGTGCTTATCAGCCTGGAGACGAGGGAACCCCACATCGATATCAAGTGGGAGTCTTCGTCTACGTGAGACGGCATCAGGTATCATCCCTGGAACGCCGCTGGAAAGGACAATACCAGGTGCTGCTTATAACACTTACAGTGGTGAAAGTGGATTGAATCACTTCCTGGATCCATGCCACCCATCTCAAGCCTGCGCCCTGTCCAGCCTCCGGCTGGAAACTGGAACAGACTGGTAACCCTCTCAAGTTGCGTGTCCGTCGTGTGGGTAAGGCTATGGATTCTTCCCCTGACCACCAGCAGTCCTAATCACCATCAGCCTGTTCAGCAACAATGGCAGCTATAATTCCTACTGGGCAAGTAGTGTGGTCTATTTCACATACAGCCCTCTTATGAACTTGGTGGCCATCTCTCTACCTGGACATTTGTCAGCTTGACATAGGCCTCTCTGACTGGGATCTCCCTGACATAGAGGACTTCACACAGATCCCACTCAAACCCAAACCAGGGCAACATAGACCACCTTACCCCATGAATTATGGATATCATCTTCCCCAGCTCAGGTGTAAACTAGCCAGTCTTGATTTTTATGTGTGCCCAGCTGATTTCTTAAGTCGCAAACAGGCCCAAACCTGTGGAGGACCCAGTGACTTTTATTTAAGATCTTGGGGTTGTGAACAAACGGGAGCTACATGGTTGAACCCAAACTCCGCAGACAGTATCATTCAGGTAGGAAAAAATGACACCTGGATTGATCCCAAGAAATGTGCCACTAGCCAAGTTGTGTCAAAAACTCGCTGAGGAAAGAATAGTCTATGTTACCCCCTCAATATAACTTTCACTTCCAAAAAAAGGGGCTACCTCAGAACAACATGGTCTATGGGAAATACATGGGAAATGCGATTCTATATTTATGGCCCTCTTTATGACTTTGGTCACTGGTTCACCATCCTGCTTAAAAAGGAAGAAAATCCCACAGCAATAGGGCCCAATCCCCTCAAGCCAGGAATTAAGCCTCCAAAACCTCCCATGCCTAGATCTACCAGAACCCCTCAACCATCTCATACTTCCCAGTTTCCATCTTTGCCTACTTCCCCAGTCCAGAGTACAGCTGACTCCTGCCCCTGGGAACTAATTAAAGGAACCTTAATTGTACTGAACTCCACACAGTCAGAACTCCTTGCATTTCAACCCATGTATTTGACAGCTTTGTAAATTATTGTTTAATGGTGCAGATACTCCCCAGGGTGGTTTATTATGATGCAGAATCATTTTAAGGTCTACTAGGGGGACAAACAACCTGATTTTGCTGGCATCCAGTGTCTCTTACTATAGCCATCCTATTGAGGATAGGAGCTGCTGCAGGAGTGGGTACAGGAACAGCTGCTATGATCCATGGGTCACAACAAATGGCCTGATTAGAAACAGCAATAGATCAAGACTGGAAGACATTAGAGACCTCCATCACAGTGCTGTAGGAATCCTTAAACTCTCTCTCTGAAGTTGTTTTACAGGACAGGCGAGGATTAGACCTCCTCTTCATGAGGGAGTGGGGCCTCTGTGCTGCACTGAGAGAAGAATGTTGTTTTTATGCTGACCATACTGGAGTTGTAAAAGAATCCATGAGTAAATTGAGAAAATGCCTTGAAGAGCGCCAGAGAGCAAGGGTGGTTTGAGTCATGGTTTACCCAGTCCCCCTGGTTAACTACACTCCTATCAGGCTTAGCTTGACCCCTGATCATCCTTATGGTGTTGCTAACTTTGGGACCTTGTTTGCTTAACCGCATAGTTTCGTTTCTCCAGGCTCAAATTGGGCAGGAAAAACTCATGGTAATCAGACAGAAATACGCTCCACTGGCAGAAATAGAGTGTGAGACCCCGCAATAATTATGATTCATTACTTTTAAGATTAAATGTAGTAAGAAAAAGGAGTGGGAAATGAAAGAATAAAAGAAATTAAAATTGAAACATAAAGAACCAGGTTTTGTAAAGTTTCCAAGCTGCACTCAGAACCTGAAATTCCTGTGGCAGTTAAGACAATTCCCGGAACTGCCAATTAGATGTGTGTTGAAATCTTCCCTGACCACCTAGTTGCTAAACAACCCCTTCCCAGAAACCGTGCAGCTCATCACGTATACATCTCAGGGCTTCAACCAATCAGTTTAAACGTATACCCCTTCTCAGGGCTAACCAATCACCCCCTGTCCGACCTCTTCCTGCCAATGAATGTGCTAATCATGTTTTTGGGTTGTTATTTGATTTTCCCGTGGTATGTTGATTTGCTAAAGGAGGCTATGATGTATGCAAAGTCCCTGCCCTCTCTAAAGAATGTAAATAAACTCTGCTCAAGTTGTTTTTGGGGCTCTTTGTTCTTTGCTCCTCTGAAGTTAGCTCTGAGCCGCAGCATGCTGGACGCCCAATAAACCTTTTGCTGTGGCATGAGACAGTCTCTTGGTGGTCTTTTCCTCCGACTTTTGACCGACCTTTTTACCTATGAAGGACCTGAGAGAGCAAAAGTCAAATCCATGTCAACTTCCATGTCAAACATCCTGGTCAGAATGAAGGAATGTGTCTGAATCAGCCTCTCTCTTCTTAATGTAGATTAAATGGATCAAACCAGGCCTGTGTACAGAGCTGCTCCCAGATGCCTATGGTTGATATACCATTCTAACTTGTGAAAGTGTCACAGGAAGTAGGGGCAGCCTCCATCTCATGGGACCTTTGGAAGCAACTGTTAGAACAAAGTGGTTTTCCATCACAGTGACCTCATTCAGTTCCTGAAGGAAGTGACCTACCACACTTCCTTGGTGATGGAACTTTCTGAACTTGGGATCCAGGAAGCCATGCACCCAGAGCAAGTCTTAGTTTCAGTCCCAGTGGTCTCAATTGTTTGAATTTACCAAAGACAGAGTCAGTGTTTATTGGTACCTACTTATGTGATGATGGCCAAATTCCAGGAGAGCTCTGAAGAGTGGCTTTTTCTGAGAAAGCAGGTAGTGTCTCAACCATGGCTCCTGACAACTTCTAAAAGTTTGAAAAGAAGACCAGATCTGAGATTGGACAGGCCATTTCGTGGGAACATATTATGGCTCACCAGTCAGAGGACACTCAGGATAGTCACAGCCATACTTGGGGGAAGGAGGTGCCGTTGTGGGTGTCGGTGTGAGTTTGTGGTTTTGTCTCATGTTCTGAGAATAGGTAGGAATGGCGGTTTGTAGGTTTGGACTGGAAAGTTTCTAGAAAGTCGTTTGACAACACGAGTGTTTCTATGTCTGTGTATCCCACTGTATCCGTGGTTGTAGACATTTGAAATGCGAATGCATCAATGGTTGTGTCCTGTCTAGTATAAAGCTTCCCAGCATTCTTCCCACCCAATTTAAAAATGGAGTGCGGCTTGCCTAATGGATGGTGAACAGCTACTATCTTCCTAAGTTCCTCTTTTCTTCCTGAATACTGGCCACTCTCCAGAGTATCCTCATGGTTTTGTTTCCAAGATATGTACCACGTCCAAGCTCTGTTACATGACCTTGTACTGGATAGCTGAAGGGAATGCGAGCATCTCAGAAAACTCAGATATCAGTGTGACCAGTAATGTCTCAGTGGAGAAACCCTGCTTTGGGCCATTTTCTTACTTATGATTCTATTACCCTTAATGTCAGGAAGGTCTTTGCCTCAGGCCACCCTTTTGTGAAGCCTGAAGAAAACAGTTTTCAAATGGAAATGAATGGGCATCACCTGTGGCTCTTTGCTTAATTGCTTTCGAAAAGGATGTGTCTGAAACAGCCACTTGGCCCGGTGGGGTGGCAGTGGCTTAGATTCTCAGCACCTGATGGATCTAAAGAAAGTTTCCAAGTGTGCATCCAAAACCAAAATGGCCAAAAGAGCAGTCATTGTGGATGAAGTCTCTCACTTTCCTCTGTAAGCTTCCTGAGCTAAATCAAGTGAGAATAGGGATCATTTGGGTCAAATCATTTCTTCAAATCCCTGCAGAGCCTAGCCGATAGGGGCTTGGGTTTTCTATGATACCAATTCACATAAAGAATCTATACCAGACAGTCATTAGGCCTCAAATTGGAGAAGCAGATCAGATATAGGGCAGGCCTATTTGATCACTCTTGGTTCACAGCAAGGGTGTCCAGGCCACCCTGACTTTAGGCAAATGAGGGGCAAGGGTGCTTATTTTGAACAGTGTATTGGGCTGTGCCCTTCATGGAAACCTCCAGCCAGAGTTTATGATGAGTGTCTATGTGGAAGAAGATGAGGAGCATGTGGGAGTGTTTTAGTTTTAATTGTGGTCATTTGTGTGGTGGTTGTAAGAGATGCCTGGGTCCACCTGGGCCTGAACTCTGGTGTGATTCCTCTTAGAGAATGCGTTATGGAACTGACTTCAGAGAAGTATCGCCATGAATTGTGTTGGGATTTTAGGAGGCCACACATGAGAGTCGCCCTTGGACACCGAGATCTAAGCCCAGAGTGGCTTTCCACAGAGCACTGGGAATCTCAGCCAGGATATCACATGATTTTTTTTCTGAAAGACTTGGAAGCCATAGTTGAGAGTCAAAACACACATGGACCTTACATTGTAGACCTCAATGGGGCTGGCTTCATGTGACCTTTTGGCCAGTCTTTGGGAACCCTTGCCTGTGAGAGTTCTCTAGATTATTCATTGAAATGTGCTTCCTCTAAATTTAATGGTTCCTTAATGAATTGAAACCCACAGTTTCTCCAACTTCGTCTTTGAAAATGGCTAGATAAATACCATGAAATTTTTGAACTTCCCATGGCCACCTGCCACTGGAGAACCTTTGGATGTACAGTTGCTGATTCTGAGTGTACCAGACAGTGCCTTGATTGACTGGGTTTTATGAAAATGGTGTAGAACAGAGATGCCAGTATGTTGGGGCCTGCTGAGTAGTGGGCCAAAAGCTGTTGTGTGCAGCTGTGTGATAAAACATCTGTGGTCGGGACATGTGATTCTGCCATTGACTTCCAAATGACTTGTGGCTGACATGTTACAGACAGGAATCACTTATATGTCTGAAACCTCTCCATAAAAGGCATTTTGTTATATGGAGACGTTTCAGGGCAATGTTCAGAATCAGGTTGCTATGGTCAAAGGGTCAAGCTATGTGGGATAGAAGCCTGGTTGGTGCATTCTCCTGCAGACCCTGACCCACCACACGTGACAGGACTCCCTACATCACTGTGTACCAGTTGAAGTCATTGTATTTCATGAGGCAAATACCAAACTCCCAGTGCAGTAGAAAGAAACACCATGAAAAGTGGAGGATGACCAAATGGCTTCACAGTCCACATGCGGAGACACTTAGCTTTCAGTGGCCACAGTTTACCTACAGAGAGAAGTCAGCACTGCTTCCTCATGTTCTTTGGAAAAATTGAAACAATATCCTCCAGGTCTCATAGATGTAGACCCAGCTTTGATGGTCTCATTTGAATGGAAGCTAAAGCTTCTGACAACAACATATATGTCGAGTGCCCATCGTCAAAGGCAGTTTCTCAAGAAGTCTTTAGTCCGGCAGAGCTCCAGGTTTGTGTAGTGTTTACCTTTTAGACCAGGTTGCAAGAAAAGACCACTGTCTCCAATTAAAATCAGATTAAAGCAAGCTTATTATTTCCACCACCCTGGCTGCCTCTCCCTCCCAAAACGTTGGGAACAGGAGAGCAGCCCAGCTTTATAGCCCAGAAAGTTACACAAAAGTGGGGTTAAAAATAACAGAATTCTGACAAGCATCACACTAATGGTATTTTACATTTTTGTTTGCTGGCCCCAACATCAGCATTTATGAGGACCATTAGAGCCTCAGAGAGTGTCGTCTGGCCAAGGAAGGCCAATATTTATGAGGTGTCAACAAAGTTTCAGAGAGGGCTGTTTTCTGGTCAGAGAGCCAGGCATGGGTGAGTTCAAGGCACGGGCAGGCTTTCCAAGCAGGTTCAGATCTTGCTGCAATTTATAGTTAAGCCAAAATTATCTTTTCACGGCTTTGTGGCAAGATGGCTGCCAATTTTAATAAAAGATCAGGTTGGGTCAATCATTCCCCCCTTTTCTAATGTGTTTTTTTCATATATTTGATTGGGTAGGAAGAGCACTGTGGGAATTTTAATCCCTCAGGTAATAGTCTCCCGATTTTTTGAACTCACCCAAAAACAGGTCTCCCTGATTTTACCTGACTTAATTAATTACTTATATTGATATTCTATTTATTTTTGTCTCCATTGTTGTAAGAAGAGAGGCGTCACTCATTTAGACTTCTTCTGAGCTGAGAGAGGGTGACGTGAGGGGGCACCGCCTGAGGGACATTAGTCGCCTTTTAGAAGTCAGTTAGGTTTGAAGTCTGGATGGGGAAGAACAGGTAGTAAAGTCATCTGGGAATGGGTTCTTCTATGAGAGAAACAAAAAAACATGAGTACTTAATAAATGTTGCAGCAGCTGGAACATGTCACTGTATAGAAGTTCCCTCACCAGTCTTTAATATCCCCAGTTATCAGGAGTGTCAACTTAATATTTAACTTTTAGTGTTACATTTGTCCCTCCCCATAAGATTCAGTTTAATAATTTAATGTCATCTGATCTTGCAAAATATTTTTACTAGTATGACCTCTGTGTCTAATAGAGAAACCTTTAATTCTCTTACTCATTGCTGGATAATCATAGTAACAAATACCAAGCCTATGTGTTTAGGTTAAGAATATCTGTAGGCCTTCAACTAAAAACTTCTGCCACTGGCAGATAATCTTGATAGCCTCTTTTTATAGTTATCAGGCATTCCTGTCTGAGAATCCTTCTTTGTAGCCTCCAGTCTTACTTATTTTGGGAGGCTAACATAAAGTGTATACCTTAAAATATTATTATTACTATTATTATATAAAATGCCCAGAAATGGCTGTAATTTGTTTTTAACTGTCTTTTCTAAGTGTTTAAGATGAAGCAGTCAAACTGACTTTTGTTTCTATCTATTCTGAACAGTCAGCTGAGATTTTATTGGAGTCATTCCTGGGGAAACTTGAGAGCAGCTTCTCAGTTCTGCTAGTGCCATTTGCGCTAGGTGGGTCCAGGTCTTGCTTGACCATGTGGCTTCCCTCGGAAGCATCAGGGATGTTTCCCTTCTCTGATGACTCTCCTCTTCTTAGCAAATGCACTGATTGGCTTTCTGTTCTCCAGTGGTCTCATTAATCTCCCTGATCAGGAGGTTATGCGGTTCAGAGTTGCAAAGCTCTTTAGAGAAGTCCGCTGTTCCCTGGATACAGACTGACTCAGAGGGCAAGAGCCAAATATTGGTTTTCTTGTCCCTTTTCCTATAACTTTAATTTTAAATCCTAATCTTAAACATCCATCAAATAAATTTTAACAGACTTATATAAAGAATACTGGGCTTTAATGTCTATAATTTAAAATTATTTATCTTTTTATTATTTGGGATCTGTATTATTCTGTCTGTCTTGTAGGTGATGGCTAATTATCTTAAATTAACCAATGTTGTGTTCTTAAAGCAACACTGCTGTAAAACACTAACAGGGAATCTTTATATCACCCATAAGGAAATTACAAAATAAAATTAACAACAGTAAACAAACTTAGTTCGTGTAATAGCTACCCTAAAATTTTTGGCTGAGTTATACATTATATCCTCTGTTTGAGATGCTAGTAATGTTGACAGGAAAAAAAAAACTTTTGAAAATAACTTTAAATGAAATAACATCTGACCTACTGCTTTCGCAGTCATTCTCACATAATAAGATGGGACACAGAGCCTTATCTCAGGTAAGGCAGGGCTCTTTATTAATCTTAAGTGTTTTAATTCTAAAGCTAATCTTTGTTTTTTAAATATCATTTTACAAAGTTTACATAAATTATTTGAGGTCACATGAACATTAGCTAACACCGTATGATATAGCTTTTAAAACATGAATTAAAAAATGGCTGAAAGTTTTTAACCTTTACATAGATTAGGCTCTCATTAACTTAAAATACATTTAAATTGTTCCCCAATATAAAAAGTAACATAAAAGTTTACATATCTTATTGACAACAGGTAAATAAATCCTATATATATATATATGTATATATATATATATATATATATATATATATATATATATATATATATATATATATAATTTACCATACAACTTCAGAACACCACCTTGATATAATGCTCTTTTAAAGTTTCTACCTTACAGACTTGTATACCTGGAAGATATGAGCACATTAATAGCATCACAATTGCATTGATGTTTCTACATTAACCAAGTTTAGCTTTTAAAGAAATGGCAGTACAGTGCTCTAAAATAACAGTTCTTATTTAATCAGTTGTTTAATTTTTATGGTTGCTTGCTCTAGAAAAATAAAACTTAATAACCACAATGTTATGGGTAAAATTATGTTTTGAGAAATTTTTGTCTCTTTAACACATGACTGATTTTTACAATCTTATACAGACTTTAGGACAAACTTATACAGACCTTAGTAAATCAATCAGATATCTAACAAAAGTACTCATGAATGAGTAATCCCATATCAAATTTACTTTACTTATTTATCAAAATATTAGACAAATGTATTGAACAGTGTACCATTTTTTGTTGAAGAAAAAGTTCTAGAACCAAGGCATATTAGGCCTTTTGTCGGCATTAATATTTTATTAGATTTTTGAACACCTAGAAAAACTTGTAAGGTTAAATTTAAAGACATTTATTTTTATCTGTTTATCCAATTTAAATTGCACCAATTAAATCATGAGAATTTAAGATCTTTGGATCCACGTTTTAAAATTTGTTTATATGAGTGCTTTTTTTATGAGTGCTCCTTATATGTGTTAATTTGTATAACATATATATGATATAGGGATATATGTATATATAGACATACAACACTAACAAAAGTGTGCACACATAATAATAGTAAAGGCCTTGTAGCTTTTTGCAGTTGAAATCTCCATTGCAATGTTTCAAAAACTCCACTGTTGGTCAAAGATAGAGCTGATCAGAAAAACATTAACCTAGGTCTGTAGGATCAAAATCATGAGCTCAAAAAAAGAATACAGAATCTAAGGAAAAAAGTAAGAGTCCTAGAAAAAATATGACTGGCCAGTAATTAGTAAATACCATACAATTTACCTTTTTTCCTGCCTTAGGCCTCAGATCAGTCTCCTACTGAGCTTGCAGGCTTCTTTCATTTGCATTTCAACAAAAGTCCTTGCTGAGGTCTGAAAGGAGCAGGGTAAAACTGCTATTCTGAGCAGACACCTCAGGCCTAAGGCATTTTAACCATAATTTTGAGGTTCGGATGTTGAAAATTATGATACAATTTTAAGATGAAATTCACAAAATTTTATATCTTTACATCTTGTTTTGTCAACAGATACCATAATATGATTTACTATCCTTGTCCAAATTAATGCACTGGTACACACTGTGATATTTTCTCAGTCTACCCAATTCAAAATTGGTGAAAAATAAAACTGAATGTTTGGGAAGTTACTTGCCAACTTGGAAGTAGAGTGCTTTAGTTTTCCATCCTAAGCATTTAAGTTATCTGGCATGAATTATCTGAAATCATAAACTAAACAATTACCTAAACCCGACTTTTAACTGCAAGATTGAGCAATGCTACAAAAACCCATCCAGATACCAGATTGTTACAATAAAACACCATCATTTAGACACACATTGAACTAATATCATTCCCAAGAAACAATATATAATATCAGCACATTATTGCACATGTCTTAAAGGGCCAGAAACAAAGACACAAGACAGACAGAAAGGAGCTCCAGACTATGGCTGACAGACAGAAGCCTTAAAAACAGAGCAGATAAGAGAAAAATCTCCTACACCAGTGGCAGGATAGATGTCCTCACAAGGGGATCAGATGTTTTCACAGACGGCAACCTGAAATGTAATATCAAGGGTTTCCATGGTGACTTTACTGCATTTAGTGTCTCCTTTTTCTTTTTCTTTTTTTTAAGAAGACAGAGGTGGCATAATCCTTACAGTGCAGGGAACGAAGGAAGGAATTCCCTGAAGCAACAGGGCTTTGGTAGATCCTGGGAGTCCCTCAGTCCCTCCTTTTACTTATAGGATTAACTCCTCTGGTTTGGTTCCACCCCAATCTCGCTCCATCTCCTAACATTTCAGTAGTCAGCTCTCAAAAAGTTCCAGGGTCGGGGGGTTATCAAAATTTGTAACTTAAATTTTGGTTTCTGACCTTGAAGCGAATTAATACCTATTTAATAATGAGGACAGGGTTTGAGAAAAATAAAAAGGGAGGTTTACTGCTTTGCTAACAAAGCAGAGACACAGGGGACTCTGCCCAAAGGTTGTGACTCTCTTGAACTGGAGCAACAAGGGGTTTTAAAGGAGTTTCCATTGTTAACCTGGGAGATACTCTGTTCTTTGGTGGCCAGCAGGCATTGCCCTCTGCAGTGGGTGAGTTCCAGGCTGCCAGCTAGGGGCTTCTCTCATCCTGCTTAACAAAGGGGGGTAAACTTCAACACAGTTTTTTAGAACACAGTCCAAAGGGTGTAAGGCTTACTTGCTTTATTACCCATTTTTACGTCCAATATCTTTAAGTTTTTACCACAGAAATCACACAACAAAATGCACAAAAACAAACAAACAAGAAAACATATAGAACACAGAACAAAACACAAAGAAACAGAAACCTGGTGAAGATACAGAAAAACAGAGGAGCAATGAAATGTCTTGCTGAAGCTCCGGGGTAGGATCTCCTGCGTGCCCGGCTGCACCTTTCTACCCTTTCAGAGAAATTCCATACAGAACAGAACAGAGGACAGAACAATTCTTGTTACTGTCCTGGACAGGAGTACATGTGAGCCTCCCCAGGCCACCTCTCTGTCATCAGAAGACATCTCCCTTAACCGGATATCAGATGTTATAAAGGCACCACCTACCTATGGAGGCCTCCTCCACCAGGTGCTTGCTAATAGTTTTAGTGCGATGGTTCACTGCAGTGCTCCCTGGACCAAATGCTCACTCCAAAGCTTTGGAACTTGGCTCTCCAGCCCTGAGCCCTGGAGGAAAGGCCAGCGTCAGAATTTCCAGCAGTCTGGTCTTATGATCTGGTAACGTCATCTCGCTGGGGAACTCCAAAATGTTAGACCAGGATGCAAGAAAATACCACTGACTCCAATTAAAATCAAATTAAGGCAAGCTTATTAGTTCAACCGGCTAGGCTGACTCTCCTTCTCAAAACGGCTGGAAAAAGACAGCATCCCCACCTTTCCTACACCCCAGCTTTATAGCCCAAAAAGTTACACAAAAAGGGAGTATCAGAAAACAGAACTTTGAAAAGCATCACACTAATTGTAGTTTACATTTTTTATTTGCTGGCCCCAGCATCAGAAATTATGAGGACCATTAGAGCCTCAGAGAGGGTCATTGTCTGGCCAGGGAAGGCCAATATTTATGAGGTTTCAGTAAGGTTTCAGAGAGGGCTGTGATCTGGTCAGTAAGACAGGCATGGGTGAGTTCAAGGCATGGGCAGGCATTCCAAGCAGGTTCAGAATTTGCAGTAATTTATAGTAAAGCAAAAATTATCTTTCCATGGCTTTGTGGCAAGATGGCTCCCAATATTAATGAAAGATCAGGTTGAGTGATCATCCCTGTCCCTTCCTTTTGGAAACTCCTCTACCACCTCCAAGGTTGTGAACTCCTGAGCATTTTCCATTCCAGATAAGTATTCACAGAATGTCTAACTCTTCTCCTCTAATTGTGTCTTACTTGGGGCAAAGGTAATGTCAAAGCATTGTTCTGGATGAGAGTGGGAAGATTATTGTATATCACATATTTGCATACACATTGGATTCATTTTCCAATTTTCCATTTGAAATACTGAATTCCTGGCACTAACCCATACCCTACTAGACTCTGACTAATAATCCTAATATGATGGTGAAACATAACCCAAGCAGAATAGAAATACAAGCCGTTCAGAGGAGGCATGGTGTGTAGTTGGAATTGCCTTTTGCATTATATAGTATAGGAGCTATAAATCTAGTCAATTTTTTGTTGAAATAATTCTACATGTGTTTTTAAAGTTAACAAAAATGGGAATCCTGTCTCCCTTTCTCTGTAGCACATGTATTTTTATATGCACATAGAGAATCCTACCTGGTATCACACGTACATACTTGTGAGGTGGCTGAATTGGCAGATACAAATTGTGAGAAGAGATCACTACTCCTAAACGCTGTTCAAACTGAAAATTCAACCTATGGGTGAGCTTCCTAGTTCAATAACATTATACATAAATCCATGTTCAGTAAAATGAATATTTTTGCATCTGTGGATTATATATATTTCATGATGAATTTCGATTGGCATATATATTGCTACTTTTTTTCTTTTTTTGGTTGTTCAAAACGTTACAAAGCTCTTGACATATCATATTTCATACATTAGATTCAAGTAGGTTATGAACTCCCATTTTTACCCCAAATAAAGATTGCAGAATCACATTGGTTACATATCCACATTTTTACATAATGCCCTATTCGTTAATGTTGTATTCTGCTACCTTTCCTATACTCTATGATCCCCCCTCTTTCCCCCTCCCATCTTCTCTCTCTACCCCATCTACTGTAATTAATTTCTCTCCTTGTTTATTTTCCCATTCCCTTCACAACCTGTTATGTGTAATTTTGTATAACAATGAGGGTCTCCCTTCATTACCATGCAATTTCCCTTTTCTCTCCCTTTCCCTCCCACCTCATGTCTCTGTTAATGTAAATCTTTTCTTCTTGCTCTTCCTCCCTGCTCTGTTCTTAGTTGCTCTCATTATATCCAAGAAGACATTTGGTATTTGTTTTTTAAGGATTGGCTAGTTTCACTAAACATAATCTGCTCTATTACCATCCATTTCCCTGAAAATTCCATGATTTTGACATATTTTAGTGCTGCGTAATACTCCATGGTTTATAAATGCCACATTTGTTATCCATTCATCTATTGAAGGGCATCTAGGTTGGGTCCACAGTGCAGCAATTGTGAATTGTACTGCTAAGAACATCGATGTGGCAGTATCCCAGAGTTACACTATTTTAAGGTCTTCAGGAAATAGTCCAAGAAGGGCAATAGCTGGGTCAAATTGTGGTTCCATTCCAAGCTTTCCCAGGAATCTCCATACTGCTTTTCAAATTGGCCGCACCAGTTTGCGGAACAGCTCTCCTCATAGGCCTCATTTGGTCCATCTTCTCTACATTAAGAAGAGAGAGGCTTACTCAGACACAACCCTTCATCCTGACCAGGTTGTTTGCCAGGTTGTTTTGGTCTTTCAGGTCTTTCATAGCTGCCTACATCTTCTCCAGGGATCAAATATGCATGGACCTTTGAGGTTCTCAGTAGGTGGCAGATCCCCTACATTGCTGTATTGCAAGACGAACCCTGTCCCTTCTCTTTTGTAAAGTTAGATTGAGGGAACAGTGTATGGTTAGGGTTAATAACATGTTCAATTTGGGTTCGGAATCATTCTGATTGATGAATAATGGTATTGGGAACCTGCGATATTTATAAAACTATAGAGGTGAAATATAAGTATAAAAACAGAAATCTAGGTAAGATTTGTAGCCCAGAAGGGAATGAGGCCCTTTATTGGGATACTTAGCTTTTAATTATGTTCTGCACGTTTGTCTCAGATAAATTGATAATCAATGGCATAGGACCTTGTACCTTGGAAGATTGATTGTAGAAGAGAACATCCACTCAAATTTGGATAGTCGGTAGGATTAGGAAGAGAGTCGGTAGGTTTAGGAAGAAGAGTGAGTATAAAATTTGGATCAAATGTTCTTTAGCAATACGGTTTCATTTACACAGTGAATGTAAATGTCAGCACATGCGAAGAGTCAGTCACAATGATGAACTGCGGAAAATATAGGAAAGAAGATATCAATAGAGACATTACAAAATCAGGCAATTGTAAAGTGAATGATAGGTTTACACATTTTCAACAGGATCGAGATTGAATACATAATTTTAGGAAGAAACAAATATGTAGTCACCAATAGAAATGACATTTGAAAGCATTATGCAAACTGGAAATGGATGTTTTTAGTAATCCATATTCAACTTCCATTTAGGATTTGGTGCAATCATAAGTGTGACCTTTGTATTTTGTGCCCAGAAAATTATTGTGATAAAATATATATGTAGATCATGTGACATGAGTATTTTTTCCACCATTTCTGTGAGCAATATTTTAAGACATATAAATTAGTATTGGGGGTACAAAGTGGTGTACCCTGTGTCTATGAATATAGAGATAATGCATGAATAGAACATACTGTAAATAAATAATATAACTGATTCCACTTTAAATAATGGATTGAATTGTTATCTGAAAATATATAAGAAATCATATATTGACATACAATCAATAATTCCAACCAGTTATATATCTAATTGTCATCTTAGGGTTATTGTTTATCATGAAGTGTGTGTGAGTTTTGCTTAAAAAGTGATTATGGAAGTCGAAAATAATGTGTTTGGAAAGAAGTCTCATGAAATTACCAGTCAAGAAATATGGAGGAATCCATGTGTTCTGAAGCAGGAAGTGATTGAAAGTGAAACAAATGCCTATAAATTTGCTAAATTGTCGATGAAATATATATCCTGTGATGTGCATAAACTGAGGAAATAGTATGTACCAGTGTTGAATAAAAATGAACGTCAAAGTACACATCATGTACCATTGGAATCTACTTGCATTGATGTTAAACTGGGTCAGTTACTGTAAAAATATTAGGATTCGCGTGCATCACTCACCGAAGTTAGTTTTCTTTTTTTTTTTTAATTTTTATTTATGCTTGTTCAAAACATTACATAGTTCTTGATACATCATATTTGTCACTTTGATTCAAGTGGGTTATGAACTCCCATTTTTACTCCGTTTACAGATTGCAGAATCACATCAGTTACACATGCATTGATTCACATATTGCCATACTAGTGTCTGTTGTATTCTGCTGCCTTACCTATCCTTTACTATCCCCCCTCCCCTCCCCTCTCCTCCCCTCTTCTCTCTCTACCCCCTCTACAGTAATAAATTTCTCCCCCTTGTATTATTTTTCCCTTTCTTCTTGTATGTAATTTTGTATAACCCTGAGGGTCTCCTTCCATTTCCATGCAATATCCCTTCTCTCTCCCTTTCCCTCCCACCTCTCATCCCTGTTTTAATGTTAATCTTCTTCTCATCCTCTTCATACCTATTCTGTTCTTAGTTAATCTCCTTATATCAACGAAGACATTTGGCATTTGTTTTGAAGGGATTGGGTAGCTTCACTTAGCATAATCTGCTCTAGTGCCATCCATTTCCCTGCAAATTCTATGATTTTGTCATTTTTTAATGCAGAGTAATACTACATTCTGTATAAATGCCACATTTTTTAATCCATTCATCTATTGAAGGGCATATAGGTTGGTTCCACAGTCTTGCTATTGTGAATTGTGCTGCTATGTACATCGATGTAGCAGTGTCCCTGCAGCATGCTCTTTTTAGGTCTTTAGGGAATTGACCGAGAAGGGGAATAGCTGGGTCAAATGGTGGTTTCATTCCCAGCTTTCCAAGAAATCTCCATACTGCTTTCCAAATTGGATGCACCAATTTGCAGTCTCACCAGCAATGTACAAGTGTACCTGTTTCCCCACATTCTCACCAACACTTGTTGTTTGACTTCATAATGGCTGCCAATCTTACTGGAGTGAGATGGTATCTTAGGGTGGTTTTGATTCACCTTTCTCTGACTACTGGAGATGGTGAGCATTTTTTCATGTACTTGTTGATTATATGTCCTCCTCTGAGATGTCTGTTGAGGTCCTCGGCCCATTTGTTGATTGGGTTATTTGTTATCTTATTGTTTAATTTTTTGAGTTCTTTGTATACTCTGGATATTAGGGCTCTATCTGAAGTGTGAGGAGTAAAGATTTGTTCCCAGAATTTAGGCTCCCTATTTACCTCTCTTATTGTTTCTTTTGCTGAGAAAAAACTTTTTGCTTTGAGTAAGTCCCATGTGTTGATTCTAGTTGTTAACTCTTGTTATTAACTCTTGTGCTATGGATGTCCTATTGAGGAATTTGAAGCCCGACCCCACAGTATGTAGATCGTAGCCAACTTTTTCTTCTATCAGACGCCATGTCTCTGTTTTGATATCAAGGCCCTTGATCCATTTTGAGTGAACTTTTGTGCATGCAAGAGAAAGGGATTCAGTTTCATTTTGTTACATATGGATTTCCAGTTTTTCCAGCACCATTTGTTGAAGATGCTATCCTTCCTCCATTGCATGCTTTTAGCTCCTTTATCAAATAGAAGATTGTTGTAGCATTGTGGATTAATCTCTGTGTCCTCCATTCTGTACCATTGGTCCACCCGCCTGTTTTGGTACCAGTACCATGCTGTCATTGTTACTATTGCTCTGAAATTTAGTTTGAAATCTGGTATCGCTATACCGCCTGATTCACACATCCTGGTTAGAATTGCTTTTGCTATTCTGGATCTTTTATTATTCCATATGAATTTCATGATTGGTTTCTCTATTTCTACAAGAAATGCCGTTAGGATTTTGATTGGCATTACATTAAACCTATAGAGAACTTTTAGGAATATCACCATTTTGATGATATTAGTTCTCCCTATCCATGAACAGTGTATATTTTTCCATCTTCTAAGATCTTATTCTACTTCTCTTTTTAGGGTTCTGTAGTTTGCATTGTATAAATCTTTCACCTCTTTTGTTAGGTTGATTCCCAAGGATTTTAGTTTTATTTTTTGAGGATATTGTGAATGGAGTGTTTTTTTTTTCTCATTTCCGTTTCAGAAGTTTTGTCACTGATATACAGAAATGCCTTTGACTTATGAATGTTGATTTTATATCCTGCCACATTGCTGAAATCATTTCTTACTTCTAGTAGTTTTTTTTGTAGACCCTTTTGGGTCTTCTATATATTGAATCATATCAGCTGCAAGTAGTGATAATTTAAGTTATTCTTTTCCTATTTTCATGCCTTTTATTTCTTTCATCTGTCTAATTGCTCTGGCCAGTGTTTCGAGAACTATATTGAATAGAAGTGGTGGTAGAGGACATCTCTGTCTTGTTCCAGATTTTAGAGGGAATGCTTCAATTTTTCTTCATTCAGAATAATACTAGCCTGAGGCTTAACATAGATAGCTTTTACAATGTCGACGTAAATTCCTGTTATCTCTAGTTTTTCAAATGTTTTGAACATAAAGGGATGCTAAGGGTCTATCCTTCTTATTTATTTTTTGCAGAACCAAGCTTTAGTTTTGTAATTTTTTCAATAGTTTCTTTTGTTTCAATTTTGTTGTTTTCCGCTCTGATTTTAGTTATTTCTTGCCTTCTGCTACATTTGCTGTTGTTTTGCTCTTCCTTTTCTAGGGCTTTGAGATGAAGTGTGAGCTCATTTATTTGTTGTTCTTTCCTATTTTTGAGGAATGACGTCAAGGTGGTGAATTTCCCTCTTAAAACACCTTTCATTGTGTCCCATAGACTCCGATATGTTGTTTCTGTATTTTCATTTATCTTGAAGAATTTTTTCATTTTCTCATTTATGTCTTCTGTAACACATTAATCATTCAGTAACATGTTGTTCATTTTCAATGTGATGTAGGATTTTTCCTTCCTTCTTTTTCATTGGTTTCCAGATTCATTCCATTATAATCCAATAAAATTCATGGTATTAAGTCCACCCTTTATATTTACTGAAGGTTGCTCTATGGCATAATATATGGTCTATTTTTTAGAAGGATCCATGTGCTGCTAAAAAATATTATATCCACTTGATGATGGTTGATATATTCTATATATGTCAGTTAAGTCTAGGTTATTGATTGTGATATTGAGTTCTATAGTTTCTTTATTCAACTTTTATTTGGAGGATCTGTCCAATGGTGAGAGAGGTGTGTTGAAGTCACCCATAATTATTGTGTTGTGGGCTATTTGATTCTTGAACTTGAGGAGAATTTGTTTTATGAACGTCACAGCACCATTTAATGGTGCGTAAATATTGATAATTTTTATGTCTTGTTGGTGAATGGTTCCTTTTAACAGTATATAATTTCCTTCATTATCCCTTTTGATTAAATTAGTCTTGAAGTCGATTTAATTCGATTTGAGGATGGCCACCACTCCTTGCTTATGAGGACCGTGTGCATGGTTTATTTTTTCCCAACCTTTCACCTTCAGCCTGTGTATGTCTTTTCCATTCAGATATGTCTCCTGGAGGCAACATATTGTTGGATTTGTTTTTTGAATCCGAGTTACAAGCCTATGTTGCTTTATTGGAGAGTTTAAGCCATTAATGTTTAGTGTAACTATTGATATATGGTTTCTACTGCCAGCCATGTTTGAATATTTATTGCTTTTTAAAATTTACTTTGTTTCTCCATGATTAGCTTTTCCCCCGCCCTCTGTCATTACTGAGGCACTTCCCACTGATGGTTTTGGTTGTTGTTTTTCATTTCTTTCTCGTGTAGTGTTTTGCTCAAGACACTTTGCAATGGTGGTTTTCTGGCTGCAAATTCTTTTACCTTTGTTTATCATGAAAGATTTTTATTTCGTTGTCGTACCTCAAGCTGAATTTTCCTGGATACAGAATTCTTGTTTGGCATCCATTGTCTTTCAATGTTTGAAATACGTTGTTCCAGGATCCTCTCACTTTCAGTGTCTGTGATGAAAAATAGGTTGCTAACCTTATTGGTTTACCCCTGAATGTAATCGTCCTCCTTTCTCTTGAAGCTTTTAAAGTTTTCTCTTTGTTCTGTATATTGGATAGCTTCATAACAATGTGTCTTGGCGTTGGTCTACTGTGATTTTGTGTGCTCTGTGTCCTGTAAGCATCTTCAATTTGTATATCCATTTCCTTTTTTATTTCTGGAAAATTTTCATTCCCATAGTTTGAATCTCTGTACCTTCCTCTATCCAGATGACTCATAAGTTTGGTTTTTTTATGTTATACCATATCTCTTGGATGTTTTTCTCGTGATTTTTTACCAGCCTTTCTGTGTTGGCTAGACTCTTTTCAAGATGATATATTTTGTCTTCATTATGTGACATTCTGTCTTCTACTTGCTCCACACGGTTAGTGATACTCTCAATTGAGTTTTTAATTTGGTTTATCGTTTCCTTCATTTCTAGAAATATTCTTTGAATATTTATAATCTCTATCTCCTGATAAAGAAGATTAACTTCTTCTTTTATCTGTTTATGTAATTCATTTTCAATGTGTTCTTTCACTGTATTTATTTGCTCTCTCGTATCCTCTTTAAGGTTCCATTTCATCTGTATAAGGTATTCCTTGAGTTCTTTATATGACCATTTTTCTGATAATTCTAGGTCCTCCTGAATATTTAGGTTATCCTTCATTGTTTGTACTCCTTTTCTTTCTTGCTTTTTGATGCTGCTCATGTTACTTCTTGTTCTGTTTGAGTGCTGAGTTACTTCTTATTCTTATAAATTTATTTGAAGCTTGGGAGGAAAGATATTAGAAGGGATGGGAAGAAGTCACTAAAGAGAATGAGAATAGGCAGGTAGAATTCAAGGATGGGGGAATAAAAAAATTGAAAAGAAATGAAAAGACAAAAGAAAAAAATAGAAAATAAAGAAAGAAATAATTTTTTAAAAATAATAATGATAATTAAAAAATGAAAATTAAAATTTAAAATAATAATAATAGTAAAATTAAAAAATAAAAACATTAAAATAAGTTAAAGAACAACACAAAAAATTTAAATGAAAGAAAAAAAATAAAAATAAAATAATAATAATAATAATAATAATAATACATGCAGTCATAGAGTTCAATTAACTTCTCTTCCAGTAGGTGGAGCTGTGCTCACTGGGCCAAGCTTCTCCTCTCAATAGGTGGGAACCAATCACTGTGCAGCAGCTCTTCCTCCCAGACTGGGCGGGTCTCTAATCCTGAGTGCCTAGGACCTTCTCTAGTGTTTCCTCAAGCCAGGCTCCGCTCAACTGTGACGCTCACCACAATACTTGCTACACGTCAGGTCTCTGCTCCTGGTAGCCCTGTTTTCATCAACGCTTGGCACTCTCTCCCTGTTTGCCTCCCTCAGACCCTAAGTTTATAGAGCTTGGGGCTGGGAACCCCCAGCGAATTTGCTTGCTCTCTGGTATCCATGCCCACATTAGCTGGTGTAAGAGACCTCAGTTGTCAGCACTGGTAGGAGCGGTAGCCAGGAATTCCACGCCACAAGTCCCACAGCACACATGATTCCCTCGGTCTGGCCATCTTTCTCACGGGAGACCTGGGAGGGCCCCTTAAGGGAGAGCTGGGAGGGGCCCTTAATGTTTCCCCGCTGTGTGGAGAGAGATGCATAGGGAATTACACACCTGTCGTACTGGTTTCAATGAAGTTATCTACTCTGCCCATGACATCAGTTCTCTTCCACGGTGGTATCCCATGCAAATGGTGACCATTCGTTCCTTTTGCCAGGTGACCAATGCAATGGATGGGTCCTGACTGTGTCTCCAAAGCCCCATTTCAATCCAGTGGCCTTTTACCTCTGTAAATTCAGAAGGGCCGACCAGTTATTTCAGAGGGAACGTTAGTTCTGAGTCACAAGAAGCAGGCAAATCTGAGCTTCTATGCAGCCGATCCGGGCTCTGTGTGTTTTCTCAGGGGCCAAGACTGTTCGCACCAGATCCACGTCAGGTCAGCATTGCCTAGTGATTCTGAACAAACAGCATTTAGACAGTTTACGACTCCCTATGCCTGCGCAGCTAATGAGGTCAGATACTTGATTTCTCCATGTCCGCCACCATGTTGGATCTCTTATATTGCTACTTTTTAATGTCTGTGCGTGTGCGCGTGTGTGTGTGTGTGTGTGTGTGTGTGTATATATATATATATATATATATATATATATATATATATATCAATATAAGATTTCTTATATATTTTTAGATATCAATTCAATTCATTATTTGAAGTGGAACCAGTTATATTATTTATTCACAGGATGGTCTATTCATGCATTATCTCTATATTCATAGACACAGGGTACACCTCTGTGTACCCCTAACACTAATGTATATGTCTTCAAAATATTGCTCCCAGAAATGGTGGAAGAAATACTCATGTCACCTGATCCACATATATATTTTATCACAGTAAAATTCTGAACAAAAAATGTAAAGGTCACACTTATGATTGTACCGAAGCCTAAAAGAAAAGTGAAAATGTTTAACTAAAAACATCCATGTGAAGGTTGCCTAATGCTCTCAAATGTCAATCCTATTGGTGACAACATATTTGTTTCTTCCAATGATTATATATTCAAATTAAACCCTGTTGAAAATGTCTAATCCTATAACTCACTTTATACTTTGCCTGTTTTCATAATGTCTCTATTGATAACTGCTTTCCTACTTATTTTCCCCAGTTCATCATTGTGACTGACTCTTCATATGTGCTGACATTTTCATTCATTCTCTAACCGAAACCCTATTGCTAAAGAACTTTTGGTCCAAATACTATACTCACTCTTCTTCCTAAACCTACCGACTATCTTCCTAATCCTACCGACTATCCATTTTTAACTGGATTTTCTCTTCTACATTAAATCTACCAAGGTACAAGGTCCTGTGCTTCAAATCATACCTAGATTTCTGTTTCCATACTTATATTTCACCTCTATGTTCTTTTAATTATCGCAAGTTCCCAATACCATTATTCATCGCACAGAATGATTCCTAACCCAAATTGAACCTGTTATTAACCCTAAACATACACTGTTCCCTCAATCTCATTTTACAGAAGAGCAGCTACTAAGTTGTTCTTAAAATACAGGGAATTAGGGGACCTTCCACCTGCTGAAAACCTCAAAGGTCCATGCAGAAATGATACCTGGAGAAGTTGTAGGGAGGTATGAAAGACCTGAGAGAGCAAAAGTCCTATTCCATGGCAAACAACCTGGTCAGGATAAAGGGATGTGTCTGAATCAGCCTCTCTCTACTTATGTTAGAGAAGATGGACTAAACCAGACCTGTGTGGAGAGCTGTTCCCAGGTGCCTATGGTTGATATACCATTCTAACTTGTGCAAGTGTTCCAGGAAGTAGGAGCAGCCTCCATCTCATGGGACCCTTGGAAGCAAGTGTTAGGACAAACTGGTTGCCAAGGCAGTGACCTCATTCATTCAATTCCAAAGAAAGTGACATACCTCATTTCCTTGGTGATGGAACTCTATGATCTTTGTATCCTAGTGGCCAGGCACCCAGACGCTATCCCATTCCCAGTCACAGTGGTCTCACTTGTTTGGATTTACCAAGGACAGAGTCAGTATTTCTTGGTACCTACTAATGTGAGGATGGCCAAATGCCAGGAGAGCACTGAAGAGGTACCTTTTCTGAGAAAGCCAGTAGTGGCTCACCACTATTTCCTGACAACTTCACAGAGTTAGCCAAGGAAACCAGACCTGAGAGAGGACAGACTATTTCGAAGGAATATAGTATGGCCGAGCAGTTAGAGGACACTCCAGATAGTCACAGATCTACATGGGGGAAGGAGGTGCCATTATGGGAGTGGTTGTGGGTTTGTGGTTTTGCCTCATGTTCTAACAAAAGGTAGGAATGGCGGTTTGTTTGGATTGAAGTGGACTGTTTCGAGTAAGTCATTTGACAAGGTGAGTGTTTCTATGTTTGTGTATCCGACTATGTCCATTGTTGTAGACATTAGAAAAGAGAATGCATTAATGGATGTGTCCTGTCTAGTATAAATCTTACCATAATTCATCCTGCTCAATTTATGAATGGACTGCACCTTGTCTTATCGATGGGCAACACCTGCTATCATCCTAAGTTCCTGTTTTCTTCCTGAATTCTGGCCAGTCTCCAGAATAGGCTCAGGGATTTGTTTCCAAGATATGTACCACCTCCAAGCTCTGTGACATGGCCATATACTGGATAGCTGATGAGAATGGAGATCATCTCAGAAAACTCAGATATCAGTGTGACCAGGAAAGTCTCAGTGGAGAAACCCTGCTTTGCGCCTTTTGCTTACCTTATGTTCTGTTGCCCTGAATGTCAGGAAGGTCTTTGCCTCAGGCCACCCCTTTGTGAAGCCTGAAGAAAACAGTTTTAAATTTGAAATGAATAGGCATCACCTGTGGCTCTTTGCTTAATTGCTTTGGAAAGGGATGTGTCTGAATTAGCCTCTTGGCCTTGTATGTGGCTGTGATTTTTATTCTCAGCACATGATGGATCCAAAGAATGATCGCATGTGCGCATCCAAAACCAAAATGGCCAAAAGATCAGTCATTGTGGATGAAGTCTCTCGCCTTCTTCTGTTAGGTTCCTGACATCCATCAAGTGAGATTACTGATCCTTTGGGTCAAATGAGTTCTTGAAATCTCTGCCGAGGTGCTTGGCTTTTCTCATGACTCTATTTCACATAAATATTCCATACCTGAAAGTCAGTAGGCCTCAAATTGGAGAAACAGAGCAGCATGAACGGCAGGCTTATTTGACCACTCCTGGTTCATATTAAGAGTGTCCAGGCCACCCTGACTTTAGGCAAAGGAGGGGCAAGTGAGATTATTTTGGACACTACCAATGGCTGCACCCCTCATGGAAACCTCCAGCCAGAGGTCATGATGAGTGAATATATGGAAGAAGATGAGGGCCATGTGGGAGTGTTTTGGTTTTAATTGTGGTCATTTGTGTGGCGGTTGGAAGAAATGTCTGGGTCCACCTGGGCTTGAACTCTGGTGTGATTCCCCATAGAGACTTAGTTCTGGAACTCACCTCAGAGAAGTATTGCCATGAATTGTTTTGGGATTTTAGGAGGCCACGCATGAGAGTTGCCCTTGGAAACTGAGATCTGGCTTTCCACAGAGCACTGGGAATCTCAGCCAGCATATCACATGATATAATTGTGAAAAACTTGCAGCCATAGTTGAGAGTCAAAACACACATGGACCTCACATTTTACACCTCAATGTGCCTGGCTTCATGTGACCTTTTCCCCACTCTTTGGGAAGCCTTGCCTGTGAGAGTTCTCCAGAGTTTTCATTTAAATTAGCTTCCTCAACATTTAGTGGTTCCTGAATGAATTGAAACCCAGAGTTTCTCCAACTTCATCCTTGAAAAATGGCTTGATAAATACCATGAATTTTTGGAAGTTCCCACAACCAGGTGGCACTGGAGAACATTTGGATGTCCTGTTGCTGATCATGAGTATACCAGACAATGCCTTGATTGACTGGGTTTCATGAAAATGGTGTAGAACAGAGATGCCAGTAAGTTGGAGCCTGCTGAGTAGTGGGCCTAGAGCAGTGGTGGGCAGGTGTGTGATGAAACATCAGTGGTAGGGCCATGAGGATCTACCATTGGATTCCAAATGGCTTGTGACTGACATGGTGCAGCCAGCAGTCCCTTATATGTAAAGGCATCTTGTTATATGGTGAGGTTTCAGGTCAATGTTCTGAATCAGGTTGATATGGACGAGGGGGCAATGGGGCAAGCTAGGAGGGATAGAAGCCTGGTTGGTGCATTCTCCTGCAGACCCTGACCCAACACACGTGACAGAACTCCCTCCAGCAATATGTCCCAGTTGAGCTCCTGGTATTTCGTGAAGAAAATACCAAACTCCCAGTGCAGCAGGAAAAACACCACAAAAAGTGTAGGAGGACCAAATGGCTTCGCAGTCAACACGGAGAGACACTTAGTCCTCAGTGGTCACAGTTTACTTACAAATAGAGGATTCAGCATTGCTGCCTCATCTTCATTGGAAAATAAGAAACCATGTCCTTCAGGTCACATAGATGCAGAACCAGCTTTGATGGTCTCACTACTAAAGAAGCCAAATCTCCTGACAACAACATATATTTCAAGTGCCCAAACTCAGAGGCAGTTTCTCAAAAAGTTTTTAGGCTCTCAGAGCTCCCTGTTTGTGTTGTGTTTACCCTGTCCCTTACTTTTGGAAACTCCTCTACCACCTCCATGGTTATGAACTCTTGAGCATTTTCCATTCCAGATATTGTATTCACTGATTTTCTAACTCTTCTCCTCTAATTATGTTTTACCTGGGGTGAAGGTAATGTCAAGGCATTTTTCTGGATGAGAGCGAGAGGATATCAGACCTTAACAGATATTTGTGAAGCACATATTTGCTTACACATTGAATTCATTTTCCAATTTTCCTTTTGAAATACTGAATCCCTGACACTAACCCATACCTACTAGAATCAGACAACTCATCCTAATATAATGGAGAAAAATAACCCAAACAGAATAGAAATTCAAGCAGTTCAGAGGAGGCATCTTGTATAGTTGGACTTGCCTTTTGCATTATATAAGGTAGGAGTTATAAATCTAGTCAATTTTTATTTGAAATAGTTCTCCATGTGTTTTTAAAGATAACAAATGTGTGAAATCCTGTTTCCCTTTCTCTGTAGCCAATTCACACATGTATATTTATATGCACATATAGAATCCTACCAGGAATCCCACGTACATTTTTGTGAGGTTTCTCACTTCGCAGATTCAAATTGTGAGAAGAGATCACTCCTCTTAAACGCTGTTAGAACTGAAGATTCAAACTATAGGGGAGCTTTCTAGTAGAACAACATTATACATATACTCATGTTCAGTAAAATAATTATTTTTGAATCTGTGGATGATATATATTTCCTGATGAATTTTGATTTTCATATATATTGCTGCTTTTTAATGTCTGTGTGTAGTTTGTATGTGTGTGTGTGTGTGTATATATATATATATATATATATATATATATATATATATATATATACACACAAACACTATTCAGATTTTTCAATATATAAAATATATGTGTCTTATATACACTTTCTAAATTCATTCATGTTCATGTATATGGTTTTATAATCAACTTTTCACAAGATTATTTTCCGAAATATTCATCCACCTGAAATACATATTTGTTTCCTAGTACTGAAAACAAACTTCAGTGAATGGTGCCTACAAATTCTAATAATTTTACAGTAACTGACCCAGTTTACCACCAATGCAAGTAGATTCCTATGGGACATGATATGTAATTTGAGGTTCATTTGTATTCAACACTGGTACATTATTATTTCTTCAGTTTTTGCACATCATACGATATATATTTCATCCACAAGTTCACAAATTTACAGGCATTTGTTTCAACTTTAATCAATTCCTGTTTCAGAACACAAGTATTATCAGGGTTTCTGAACTCGTCTTTTCATGACGCTTCTTTCCAAACAAGTTATTTTCGATTTCCATAATCACTGGTGAAGTAAAACTCACACCCTTCGTGATAAACCAAAACACTAATATTACCATTATATGTATACCATTTTGGAAAGAATGATTGTATATCAATATAACATTTCCTGTAATTTTTCAGATATCAGTTCAATCCATTATTTATAGTTGGAACAAGTTATATTATTTATTCACAGTATGTTCTATTCATGCTTTATCTTTATATTCATAGACACAGTGTACACCTCTTTGGACCCCCAATACTAATTTTACGTCTTCAATATATTGCTACCAGAAATGGTGGAAGAAATACTTATGTCACCTGATCTACATATACATTTTATCACAATAATATTCTGAAAAAAAATGTAAAGGTCACACTTATGACTGTACCAAAGCCTAAAAGGAAAGTGAACATGGATTAATAGAAACATCCATGTCCATGCTGCCTAATGCTCTCAAATGTCAATCCTATTGGTGACAACATATTTGTTTCTTCCTAAGATTATATATTCAAACTCAACCCTGTTGAAAATGTCTAATCCTATCACTCACTTTATATTTTGCCTGATGCAATAATGTCTCTATTGATATCTGCATTTCTACATATTTTCCCAGTTTATCATAGTGACTGACTCTTCATATGTGCCGACATTTACATTCACTCTCTAACCGAAACCATATTGCTAAAGAACTTTTGGTCTAAATCCTATAATCGCTCTTCTTCCTAAACCTACCGACAATCTTTCTAAACCTACTGACTATCCCTTTTTACTGGATGTTCTCTTCTACGTTCAATCATCCAAGGTACAAGGTCCTATGCCATTGTATATTGAATTATCTGAGACATCTTTAGAGAACATAAATCAAGCTAAGTATCCCAATCAAGGGCCCAATGCCCTTCTGGGTTTCAAATTATACCTAGATTTTTATTTTCATACTTATATTTCACCTCTACATTCTTGTAAATCTCACAGGTTGCCAATACCATTATTCATCGCACAGAATGATTCCTAACCCAAATTGAACCTGTTATTAACCCTAAACATACACTGTTCCCTCAATCTCATTTTACAGAAGAACAGGGACGGAATTGTTCTTACAATACAGGAAAGTAGGGGACCTTCCACCTGCTGAAAACCTCAAAGGTCCATACAGAAATGATACCCGGAAAAGTTATAGGCAGCTATGAAGGACCTGAGAGAGCAAAAGTCCTATTCCATGGCAAACAACCTGGTCAGGATGAAGGGATGTGTCTTAATCAGCCTCTCTCTTCTTATTGTAGAGAAGATGGACCAAATCAGGCCTGTGTGGAAAGCTGTTCATGGGTGCCTATGGTTGATATACCATTCTAACTTGTGAAAGTGTCACAGGAAGTAGGGGCAGCCTCCATCTCATGGGACCCTTGGAAGCAACTGTTAGGAAAAAGGGGTGCCAAGGGAGTGGCCTCATTCAGTTCCAAAGAAAGTGACATATCTAATTTCCTTGGTGATGGAACTCTCTGAACTTGCTATCCAAGAACCAAGACACCGAGAGGCAATCCCAGTCCAAGTCCCTGTGGGCTCACTTGATTGGATTTTCCAAGGACAGAGTCAGTCTTTCTCGGTACCTAATGATGTGAGTATAGCCAAATACCAGGAGAGCACTGAAGAGGTACTTTTCCTGAGAAAGCAGGTAGTGGCTCGCCACTTTTTCCTGACAACTTTACAGAGTTGGTCAAGGAAAGCAGATCTGATAGAGGACACGCCATTTCGGGGGAACATAATATGGCCCACCAGTCAGAGTTAACTCCGGAGAGTCACAGAACTACTTGAGGGAAGGAGGTGCCTTTGTGAGTGTGGGTTTGTTGTTTTGTCTCATATTCTGAGAATAGGTAGGGAAGGCGGTTTGTTTGATTTGGAGTGAACTGTTTCTAGTAAGTCGTTTGACAAAATGAGTGTTTCTATGTCTGTGTATCCCACTGTGTCCGTGGTTGTAGACATGAGAAAAGAGAATGCAACAATGGATGTGTCCTGTCTAGTAGAAAGCTTCCCATTATGCATCCTGCCTAATTTATGAATGGAGTGTGGCTTGCCTTATGGATGAGCAATACCTATTACCTTCCTAAGTCCCTGTTTTCTTCTGAATTCTGGCCACTCTCCAGAATAGGCTCATGGTTTTGTGTCCAAGATATGCAACAACTCCAAGGTCTGTGACATGGCCATGTACAGGATAGCTGAAGGGAATGGCCAGCATCTCAGAAAACTCAGATATCAGTGTGACCAGGAAAGTCTCAGTGGATATACCCTGCTTTTGGCCTTTTGCTTACCTATTGTTCTGTTGCCCTGAATATCAGGAAGGTCTTTGCCTCAGGCCACCCCTTTGTGAAGCCTGAAGGAAACAGTTTTCAAATGGAAATGAATGGGCATCACTTGTGGCTCTTTATTAGTTGCTTTGGAAAGGGATGTGTCTTAATTAGACTCTTGGCCTTGTATGTGGCTGTGACTTTGATTCTCAGCAGCTGATGGATCTAAAAATGATCCCATGTGTGCATCCAAAACCATAATTGCCAAAAGATCAGTCATTGTTGATGAAGTCTCTCGTCTTCCTCTGTTAGGTTCCTGACCTCCATCAAGTGAGAATAGGTATTCCTTGGGTCAAATGAGTTCTTCAAATCACTGCAGAGGTGCTTAGGTTTTCGTATGACTCCAAATCACATAAAGAATCTATACTTGAAAGTCAGTAGGCCTCAAATTGGAGAAACAGAGCAGTATTAACGGGAGGCTTATTTGATCACTCCTGGTTCACAGAAAGGGTGTCCAGGCCAACATGACTTTAGGCAAATGAGGGGCAAGGGAGTTTATTTGGACACTGTCTTTGGGTGAGCCCTTCATGGAAACCTCCAGACAGAGGTTACGATGAGTGACTATATGGAAGAAGATGAGGACCATGTTTGAGTGTTTTGTTTTTAATTGTGGTCATTTGTGTGGTGGTTGTAAGAAATATCTTGGTCCACCTGGGCTTGAACTCTGTTGGGATTTCCCTTAAAGACTGCGTTCGGGAACTGAACTCAGAGAAGTATTGCCATGAATAGAAATACAAGCAGTTTAGAGGAGGCATGGTGTATATTTGGACTTGCCTTTTGCATGATACAGAGTAGGAGTTAAATCTAGTCAATTTTTTGTTGAAATAGTTCTCCATGTGTTTTTAAAGTTAAAAAATTGTGAATTCCTGTCTCCCTTTCTCTGTAGCCTATTCAGTACATATATTTTTATATGGATATATAGAATCATACCTGGTACCACACATACATTCTTGTGAGGTGGATGAGTTGGCAGATACAAATTGTGAAAAGAGATCACTCCTACTTAACCGTGTTGGAACTGAATATTCAACCAATGGGTGAGCTTGCTAGTTGAACAACATTATACATAAATCCATGTTCAGTAAAATGAATATTTTTGGATCTTTTTATGATATATATTTTATGAAAATTTTGATTGACATATATTTTGCTATTTTTTTTCTGTGTGTGTGTTTGTGTGTGTGTGTTTTGTGTCATTCGCCTGTTCTGTAAAACAACTTCAGAGAGAGAGGTTAAAAATTCATGCAAAGCTCTGATGGAGGTATCTAATATCTTAGTTTTGGTCTATTGCTTCTTCTAATTGGGTCATTTGTTGTGTCCCATGGACGAGGGCAGTGGTTCCTGTGCCCACCCCTGAAACAACTCCTATTCCGAATAGGATGGCTAAAGTGAGGGATATATGTCCCCAGTGGAAACGGGTTGTATGCCCCTCTATTTCATTTTCAAATGAACCTGCATCATGACAGAGCACTCTGGGAAACATCTGCACCATTACACAATTAATCACATCTGTTGACAATTTCTTTAAAACATAAACAATGTTTAATTAAATACAATTATGCTGTTGTAGGGACGGACAAGGCAAGGTACCTAAGATAGCAACGAAGACAGGGAAACCGTCCTATTTGGTTGCAACCAGATTCAGAGGGCATTGCTTCTGTTGTAATCAATTATTCTCCTGAAACTCAAGTTTAGGTAGTTTCAGAATTTTGTACCCAACATGTAAGGGAAGGGGCTCAGAAGTTCACAGTCTTCAGAAGTTCAAAAAAGCCGTTGTTGTTTCTGTTTTTACCTCAGTTCTGGGCAAGTTAACTTTTCAAGGACACCTGGGAGGGAAAGAGCTTTTTCCTACCTTTCTTATTTTTCGCCCCTGACAGCTGTTACCATGGGGCCCTGATGGTAACTTCTTTATCTTAGAAATATAGCCATCTCTGTAAAGCCCCAGCTCATGGCCAGAGGCCTTGTTCATTATTTTGTGGAAAACAAGTAATGGGGTGTCTAGCATAGAAGTGCTTATTTTTTTAGCCAGTGGCCAAGTAGAACAAGGCAACACTAAAAGAGGAAGTTTATCTACATTGAACTCTTTTATAGGGACTCTTTTGCTGAAAGTCCTAAAGTCAGCCATGGTGAAGACTTCTGTAGAAAGTCAGTTAAGAATTTTCTGTAGGCCTGGTACAGAAGGGGAAGACAGGGAAGGTGGGGCTGACAGCAGCTCCGAGGATCTGAGAATAAGGAAGGAGAGATGTAAAAGAATAATGGTAAAGGGGTTTGGGATTTTCCTAGCAACAAAAACTTGAGCTGTAGAACAGGTAGAGCAGAGGGGAAGACAAGAGTGAGTATCCCAAAATGCATGTGAGGGACTTTAAATTTTTAGTAAACTGTTTTCAGTGATGACAAAGCAACTTTAAAGGCCATTTTCATTACATCTTTGATAGGAGTCTGAGGGCTCTCCTCAGCTAGTTTCAGCTTTGTGTTAGCTGGTAAGAGGACCTGGTGGGACCCGGGGCGGGCACGGACAGGAGAAGAGAGGAGTGAGTCGGTGGATGGGAACCTGAGTACCTGCTACTTCAGCAAGATGGCGATGGTCTGAGAACCAGCAGAGATTTGGGTTTTTGATCTAATAATTGGAGGGGAGAAATCAGGTTGCTGAGGTGAGAGTGACAGCAGAGACTCTGGAGCACAAGGCTGAAGGTGAGGATTGATTGGATAAGCATAGTTCAGGATATGAGTGAAGGATGGAAAAGGCATGCCCATAGGGGAATCTCCTTTCACCCTTTTGAGCACTTGCAGAAGTTAAAAAGGTCACACAGGGCTGGGGATGTGGCTCATTTGTAGCACGCTCGCTTGGCATGCGTGCGGCCCGGGTTCGATCCTCAGCACCACATACAAACAAAGATGTCGTGTCCAACAAAAAACTAAAAAATAAATATTAAAAATTCTCTCTGTCTCTCTCTCTCTCACCTCTCTCTTTAAAAAAAATGGTCACGCAGAATTTGAGGATCAAGAGACCCCTCTGGGGGCCATCGGTTTTGGTTATCTAATTGGTAATATGGCCAATGCTGTGTACTGAATTTGATGAGGAGTTTGTGTTCATTCAGGCAGCCCCTGTATGCTCACATCCCCATGACGTACAGCAAAAGTCTGCCAGGCATTCTGGGATTACTAAAAAGGAGTGATGGATTTTTCCTTTCCCCAGGTCCATGATCCTCTTAGTTATACAAGTCCGATATTTACTGCCATTAGCCCCTTGAACTAGAGACCTTTTATTTGATAGAGGGCCCAATGGGGCCTTAAGGGCTGAGTTTATTGCCCCTGTATCCACTTCAAAGTTTACTGGTGTCTCCTCCACTTCAAAAGATACGCTGAGCTCAGGGAGGGGATCTGAGCCCCGACTTTCGTAGTCATGCTGAAGAGTCAGAAAGGCTGGCTGGCGTGGCTGCCTCTTTCTAGGGAACTCTTGAACCCAGTGTCCTCTTTCTTTACAGTAGGCACATTGATCTGAGGTCAGGGGTGGCCTCTGGCGTGGGACCAGGTATCCCTTCCTGTCTCCCTGTTTCTTAATTTCTGGCCTTTTTGTTATTGTGACCGGGACCTTAGTCAACTCCTTAGTCTGTCTTTTGTTTCTTTTATCCTCCTTTTGCTCCCTTCTCTTCCTCAGTTTCTCTCTTATAGTATACTTTCTCGGCTTCTCTGACTAAATCTCTCAAAGTCATATCTTGTAATCCATCTAAGCATTGTAACTTTCTTTAAATATCCAAGGCAGCATGCCCAATAAAGGCCATTGTGACAGATGATTTTTGATCCTCTGCATGAGGATCGAAAGGAGTATATCTCCTATATGCCTCCGTAATTCTCTCTAGAAACATAGAGGAAGATTCATCAGGCCCGCAGGCGTGGTACCCACGTCACCCCAAATGGAGTAGGGAAAGAGCAGTGCCACTGCCTGCTCCCGGATCAGGCCCAGCCACCAGCTGGTGTGGTAGTCACGTCACCCAAATTGTAGTAGGGGCCAAGCAGGCTGCCCCCCGCGCCCGCCACAAAAGCAGACCTGTGACTGACCTTCGGAACAGGCCCAGAGGCCTGCCACCATGGTAGACATGACACCCCAATTGGAGTAGTGGCAGAGCAGAGCTTTCTCCCGCGCCCAGTACAAGCACAACGGCCCACCGGCGTGGTAGTCACGTCAACCCAATTGGAGTAGGGGCAGAGCAGAGTCTTTGCCCGCACCCGGAACAGGCCCAGCGATCTGCCAGCATGGTAGTCACGACACCCCAATTGCAGTAGGGCCAAAGCAGAGCCACCACCCGCTCCCGCAAGGTAGGCAGACCTGCAACTGACCGGCGGAACAGGACTAGCGGCCTGCAAGCACAGCAGACACATCAACCCATTTGGTTCTTTGAAAAAATAAAAAAAATCTACAGACCCTTAGCCATGCTAACGAAGACAAAAAAAGAGAGAACTCAAATTACTAGCATACAGGATGAAAAAGACAATATCATAACAGATATTTCAGATATACAGAAGATAATCCAAAATTATTTTGAATCTTTGTACTCTAATAAAATAGAAGACAGTGAAGGCATCGATAAATTTCTTAAGTCATATGATCTGCCCAGATTGAGTCAGGAGGATATAGACAACCTAAACAGACCAATATCAATTGAGGAAATAGAAAAAACCATCAAAACACTACCAAGTAAGAAAAGCCCAGGACCTGATGGGTATACAGCAGAGTTTTACAAAACCTTTAAAGGGGAACTAATACCAATACTTTTCAAGCTATTTCAAAAAATTGAAAAAGAGGGAGAACTTCCAAATTCATTCTATGAGGTCAACATCACTCTGATTCCTACACCAGAAAAAGACACTTCAAAGAATGAAAACTACAGACCAATATCTCTAATGAGCCTAGAGGCAAAAATCCTCAATTAAATTCTGGCAAATCAGATACAAAAGCATATCAAAAAAATTGTGCACCATGATCAAGTAGGATTCATCCGTGGGATGCAAGGCTGGTTCAATATACAGAAATCAATAAATGTTATTCATCACATCAATAGACTTAAAAATAAGAACCATATGATCATCTCGATAGATGCAGAAAAAGCATTCGACAAAGTACAGCATCCCTTTATGTTCAAAATTCTAGAAAAACTAGGGATAACAGGAACATACCTCAATATTGTAAAAGCAATCTATGCTAAGTCTCAGGCTAGCATACTTCTGAATGGAGAAAAATTGAAGGCATTCCCCCTAAAATCTGGAACAAGACAGGTATGCCCTCTTTCACCACTTCTGTTCAACATAGTTCTCGAAACACTGGCCAGAGCAATTAGAGAGATGAAAGAAATTAAAGGCATATAAATAGGAAAAGAAGAACTTAAATTATCACTATTGCAGATGACATGATTCTATTCCTAGCAGACCCAAAAGGGTCTACAAAGAAACTAATAGAGCAAATAAATGAATTCAGCAAAGTGGCAGGATATAAAATCAACACTCATAAATCAAAGACATTCCTGAATATCAGTGACAAATCCTCTGAAACGGAAATGAGGACAACCACTCCATTCACAATATACTAAAAAAAAAAAATAAATAATTGGGAATCAACCTAACAAAAGAGGTGCAAGTTTTATACAAGGAAAACTACAGAAACCTAAAGAGAAAAATAGAGGAAGATATTAGAAGATGTAAAAATGTACCCTGTTCATAGATAGACAGAACTAACATCATCAAAATGGCGATATTACTAAAAGTTCTCTATAGGTTTAGTGCAATGCCAATCAAAACCCAACGGCATTTCTTGTAGAAATAGAGAAAGCAATCATGAAATTCATATGGAAAAATAAAAGACCCAGAATAGCAAAAACAACACTAAGCAGGAAGTGTGAATCAGTCGGTATAGGGATACCAGACTTCAAACTATACTGCAGAACAATAGTAACAAAAATAGCATGGTACTGGTACCAAAACAGGTGGGTGGACCAATGGTACAGAATAAAGGACACAGAAACCAATCCAAAAATTACAACTATCTTACATTTGATAAAGGGGCTAAAAGCATGCAATGGATGAATGATAGCATCTTCAACAAATGGTGCTGGGAAACCTGGAAATCCATATGTAACAAAAAGAAACTGAATCCCTTTCTCTCGCCATGCACAAAAGTTAACTCAAAATGGATCAAGGAGCTTGATATCAAATCAGACATGGTGTCTGATAGAAGACAAAGTTGGCTACGATCTACATACTGTGGGGTCGCCTCCAAATTCCTCAATAGGACACCCATAGCACAAACGTTAATAACTAGAATCAACACATGGGACTTACTCAAACTAAAAAGGTTTTTTCTCAGCAAAAGAAACAGTAAGAGAGGAAAATAGGGAGCCCACATCCTGGGAACAAATCTTTCCTCCTAACACTTCAGATAGAGCACTAATATCCAGAGTATACAAAGAATTCAAAAAATTAGTCAATACGATAACAAATAACCCAAACAACAAATGGGCCAAGAACCTGAACAGACACTTCTCAGAGGAGGACATAAAATCAATCAACAAGTACATGAAAAAATGGTCACCATCTCCAGCAGTCAGAGAAATGTGAATCAAAACCACCCTAAGATACCATCTCACTCCAGTAAGATTGGCAGCCATTATGAAGTCAAACAATCACAAGTGCTGGCGAGGATCTGGGGAAACAGGTACACTTGTATATTTCTGGTGGGACTGCAAATTGGTGCAGGCAAATGGGAAAGCAGTATGGAGATTTCTTGGAAAGCTGGGAACGGAACCACCATTTGACCCAGTTATTCCCCTTCTCGGTCTAAAACCTAAAGACCTAAAAAGAGCATGCTACAGGGACACTGCTACATCGATGTTCATAGCAGCACAATTCACAATAGCAAGACTGTGGAACCAACCTAGATGCCCTTCAATAGAAGAATGAATGAAAAAAATGTGGCATTTATACACAATGGAGTATTACTCGGCATTAAAAAATGACAGAATCATAGAATTTTCAGGGAAATGGATGGCATTAGAACAGATTATGCTAAGTGAAGCTAGCCAATCCCTAAAAAACAAATGCCAAATGTCTTCTTTGATATAAGGAGAGTAACTAAGAACAGAGTAGGGATGAGGAGCATGAGAAAAAGATTAACATTAAACAGGGATGAGAGGTGGAAGGGAAAGGGAGAGAGAAGAGAAACTGCATGAAAATGGAAGGAGAACCTCAGGGTTATACAAAATTACATACAAGAGGAAGTGAGGGGAAAGGGAAAAATAATACAAGGGGGAGAAATTTATTACTGTATAGGGGGTAGAGAGAGAAGAGGAGAGGAGACTGGAGGGGAGGGGGGATAGTAGAGGATAGGAAAGGCAGCAGAATACAACAGACACTAGTATGGCAATATATGAATCAATGGATGTGTAACTGATGTGATTCTGCAATCTGTATACGGGGCAAAAATGGGAGTTCATAACCCACATAAATCAAAGTGTGAAATATTATTTATCAAGAACTATGTAATGTTTTGAACAACCATATATAAAAATTTAAAAAAAGAGATAACTAAATTCGGTGAATAATGCACGAGAATCCTAATATTTCTACAGTTTAAAATCAATGCCAGTAGATTCCTATGGGACATGATGTGTATTTTGACGTTCATTTTTATTCAACAATGGTACATTACTATTTCATGAGTTTATGCACATCATAGGATATATATTTCATCCACAAATTAGCAAATTTATAGGCATTTGATTGAATTTCAATCGCTTCCTGCTTTACAATATATGCATTCCTCCAGGTTTCCTGAAAGGTCTTTTCATGAGACTTCTTTCCAAACATATTATTTTCGATTTCCATAATCACTTTTGAAGCAAAACTCACACACTGTTCATGATAAACCAAAACACTAATATTACCATTAGATGTATAATTGGTGGGAATGAATGATTGTATATCAATATAAGATTTCCTGTAATTTTCCAGATATCAGTTCAATCCATTATTTAATGTTTGAACAAGTTATATTATTTATTCACAGTATTGTCTATTCATGCTTTATATCTATATTCATAGACACAGGGTGCACCTCTTTGTACCCCCAATACTAATTTTACGTCTTCAATATATTGTTTCCAGAAATAGTGGACGAAATACTCATGTCACCTGATCTACATATACATTTTTTCACAGTAATATTCTGGACAAATAATGTAATGGTCACGGTTATGATTGCACGAAGGACTAAATGAAAAGTGAACATGGATTACTAAAAACATCTATGTCCAGGTTGCCTAATGCTCTTAACTGTCAATCCTATTGGTGACTACATATTTTTTTCTTCAAAAGATTATGTATTCAAACTCAACCCTGTTGAAAATGTCTAATCCTATCACTCACTTTATACTTTGCCTGATTTCATAATGTCTCTATTGATATCTGCATTTCTACATTTTTTCCCAGCTCATCATAGTGACTGACTCTTCATATGTGCTGACATTTACATTCACTCTCTAACCGAAACCCTATTGTCAAAGAACTTTTGTCCAAATCAAATACTCACTCTTCTTCCTAAACCTACCGACTAGCTTCATAATCTTACTGACTATCCCTTTTTGACTGGATGTTCTCTTCTACATTCAATCATCCAAGGTACAAAGTCCTATGCCATTGTGTTTTGAATTAACTGAGACATCTTTGCAGAACATAATTCAAAGCTAATTATCCCAATCAAGGGCTCAATGCCCTTCTGGGCTTCAAATCATACCTAGATTTCTGTTCTCATACTTATATTTAACCTCCATATTCTTTTAAATATCGAAGGTCCCCAACACTATTATTCATCACACAGAATGATTCCTAACACAAATCGAACCTGTTATTAACCCGAAACATACACTGTTCCCTCAATCTCATTTTACAGAAGAGCAGGGACAGAGTTGTTCTTACAATACAGGAAAGAAGGGGACAGTCCACCTGCTGAGAACGTCAAAGGTCCATGCAGAAATGATACCTGGACAAGTTGTAGGCAGGTATAAAGGACCTGAGTGAGCAAAACTCATCTTCCATGGCAAAACACCTGGTCAGGATGAAGGGATGTGTCTTAATCAGCCTCTCTCTTCTTGTTGTAGAGAAGACTGACAAAACCAGACCTGTGTGTAGAGCTGTTCCTGGGTGCCTATCGTTGATATTTTATTCTAACTTGTGAAAGTGTAACAGGAAGTAGGGGCCGGCTCCATCTCATGGGACCCTTGGAAGCAACTGTTAGGGAAAAGTGGTTGCCAAGGCAGTGACCTCATTCAGTTCCAAAGAAAGTGACATACCTCATTATTTGGTGATGGAACTCTCTGAACTTGGTATCCAAGAAGCCAGGCACCCAGAGGCAGTCCCAGTTCCAGTCCCAGTGGACTCGCTTGTTTGGATTTTCCAAGGACAAAATCAATCTTTCTTGGTACCTACTGATGTGAGGATGGCCAAATGCCAGAAGAGCTCTGAAGAGGGACCTTTCCTGAGAAAGCAGGTAGTGGCTCACCACTTTTCCCTGACAACTTCACAGAGTTGGCCATGGAAACCAGATCTGAAAGAGGACAGGCCATTTTGGGAGAACATAGTATGGCTCACCAGTCATAGGACACTCCTTCTAATCACAGACATACTTGGGGGAAGGAGCTGCCTTTGTGGGAGTGGGTATGGCTTTGTGGTTCTGTCTCATGTTCTGAGAATAGGTAGGAAAGGCGTTTTTTATTTGTTGTTTTTTTTTTTTTTGTTTTTGGTTTTCAGTGGACTGTTCTAGTAAGTCGTTTGACAAGGCAAGTATTTCCATGTCTGTGTATTCCACTGTGTCCGTTGTTGTAAACATTAGAAAAGAAAATGCATTAATGAATGTGTCCTTTAAAGTATAAATATTCCCAAAATTCATCCTGCCCAATATATGAATGAACTGCAGCTTGTCTTATCGAAGGGAAACACCTGCTATCTTCCCAAGTTACTGTTTTCTTCCTGTATTCTGGCCAGTCTCCAGAATAGGCTCATGGTTTTGTGTCCACGATATGTACCACCTCCAAGCTCTGTGACATGGTCATGTACTGGATAGCTGAAAAGAATGGCGAGCATCTCAGAAAACTCAGATATCAGTGTGACCAAGAAACTCTCAGTGGAGAGACCCTGCTTTGGACCTTTTGCTTAAGTACTGTTTTGTTACACTGAATATCTGGAAGGTCTTTGCTTCAGGGCACCCCGTTGTGAAGCCTGAGGAATATAGTTTTGAAATGGAAATGAATAGGCATCACCTGTGGCTCTTTGCTTAATTGCTTTGGAAATGGATGTGGCTGAATTAGCCTCTTGGCCTTCTTTGTGGCTGTGATTTAGATTCTCAGCACATGATGGATATAAAGAATGATCCCATGTGTGCGTCCAAAACTATAATGGCAAAAAATCAGTCATTGTGGATGAAGTCTCTCGTCTTCCTCTGTTAGGTTCCTGACCTCCATCAAGTGTGAATAGGGATTCTTTGGGTCAAATGAGTTCTTCAAAGCCCTGATGAGGTGCTTGGGTTTTCGCATGACTCCAAATCACATATAGAATCTATACCTGAAAGTCAGTAGGCCTCAAATTGTAGAAACAGAGCAGTATTAACGGCAGGCTTATTTGATCACTTCTGGTTCACAGGAGGGCTGTCAAGGCCACCCTGACTTTAGCCAAATGAGGGGCAAGCGAGCTTTTTTTGGACACAGTCTTGGGCTGTGCCCCTGATGGAAAACTCCAGCCAGAGGTTACGATGAGTGACTATATGGAAGAAGATGAGGGCCATGTGGGAATGTTTTGGTTTTAATTTTGGCCATTTGTTTGGCGGTTGGAAGAAATGACTGGGTCCACTTGGGCTTGAACTTTGGTGTGATTCCCCTTAGAGACTGAGTTGTGAAACTGAACTCAGAGAAGTATTGCCATGAATTTTGTTTGGATTTTAGGATGCCACGCATGTGAGTCGCCCTTGTAAACTGAGATCTAGGGCCAGGGTGGCTTTCCACAGAGCACTGGGAATCTCTGCCAGGATATCACATGATTTTATTCTCAAAGACATGGCAGCCATATTTGAGAGTCGAAAAATACATAGGACTCACATTGTAGACTTTAATGGGCCTGGCATCATGTGACCATTTTGGCACTCTTTCAGAAGCCTTGCCTGTGAGAGTTCTCCAGAGCTTTTATTGAATTGAGCTTCCTCAACATTTAATGGTTACTGAATGAATTGAAAGCCACAGTGCCTCCAACTTCATCCTTGAAAAATGGCTAGATAAATACCATGAAAATTTTGAAATTCCCATGACCAGGTGGCACTGGAGAACCTTTGGATGTCCTATTGCTGATCAAGAGTATACCAGACAGTGCCTTGATTGACTGGGTTTCATGAAAATGGTGTAGTACAGAGATGCCAGTAAGTTAGAGCCTGCTGAGTAGTGGGCCTAGAGCAGTTTTGGGCAGGTGTGTGATAAATCACCAGTGGTAGGGTCATGAGGATCTACCATTGTATTCCAAATGGCATGTTACTTACATGGTGCAGCCAGCAGACCCTTATATGTAAAGGCATCTTGTTATATGGAGAGGTTTCAGGGCAATGTTCAGAATTAGGTTGATATGGACAAGGGGGCAATGGGGCAAGCTATGAGGGATAGAAGCCTGGTTGGTGCATTCTCCTGCATACCCTGGCACACCACACGTGACAGAACTCCCTCCAGCATTGTGTCCCAGTTTAGCTCCTTGTATGTCATGAAGCAAATACCAAACTCCGAGTGCAGTAGCAAAAACACGACAAAAAGTGGACCAGGACCAAATGGCTTCACAGTCCACATGGGGAGAAACTTAGTCCCCAGTGGTCACAGTTTACCTACAAAGAGATAATGCAGCACTGCTGCTCATCTTTATTGGAATATAAGAAGCCATGTCCTCCAGGTCACATAAATGCAGACCCAGCTTTGATGGTCTCACGCAAAGAAGTCAAATCTCCTGACAACAACATATTTTTCAAGTGCCCAACCTCACAGAAAGTTTCTCAAAAAGTTTTTAGGCCAGAAGAGCTCCATGTTTGTGGAGTGTTAACCCAGTCCCTTACTTTTGGAAACTCCTCTACCACCTCCAAGATTGTGAACTCCTGAGCATTTCCATTCCAGATATGTATTCACTGATTTTCTAACTCTTCTCCTCCAATTGTGTCTTAATTGGGGCAAAGGTATTGACAAGGCATTGCTCTGGATGAGAGTGGAAGGATATTTATGCAGCACATATTTGCATACACATTGGATTCATTTTTCAATTTTCCTATTGAAATAGTGAATCCCTGACACTAACCCGAACCTATTAGGCTCAGACTACTCAACCAAATAAAAAGGAGAAAAATAACCCAAACAAATATAAATACAAGCAGTTCAGAGGAGGCATGTTGTATATTTGGACTTGCCTTTTGCATTATATAAGGTAGGAGTTATAAATCTAGTCAATTTTTAATTGAAATAGTTCTCCATGTGTTTTTAAAGTTAACAGATATGTGAATTCTTGTTTCCAATTCTCTGTAGCCATTTCACCCATGTATATTTATATACATATATAGAATCCTACCAGGTATCACATGTACATTTTTGGGAGGTGGCTGACTTGGCAGATACAAATTGTGAGAAGAGTTCACTCCTCTTAAACGCTGTTGGAACTGAAAATTCAACCTACAAGCTTCCTAGTAGAACAACATTATACATAAGCTCATGTTCAGTAAAATAAATATTTTTGCATCTGTGGATGATATATATTTAATGATGAATTTTGTTTGGCATATATATTGCTACTTTTTAATGTCTATTTGTGTTTTTTTGTATATATACATACACTCTGTAGATTTTTCAAAATATGAAATATGTGTCTTATATACACTGTCTTAATTCATTCATGTTCATGTACTTGGATTTATAATCAACTTTTCACAAGATTATTCTCAGACATATTCATTTAACTGAAATACATGTTTGTTTCCTAGTACTGAAAACTAACTTCAGTGAATGGTGCATACAAATCCTAATAATTCTACAGTAACTAACCCAGTCTAACATCAATGCAAGTAGATTCCTATGGCACATGATATGTAATTTGACGTTCATTTGTATTCAACACTGGTACATTACTATTTCTTCAGGGTTTGCACATCATAGGATATACATTTCATCCACAAGTTCACAAATTTATAGGCATTTGTTTCAACTTTAATCACTTATTGCTTTAGAACACATTTATTATCAGGGTTTCTTGACTGGTCTTTTCATGAGAATTCTTTCCAAACACATTATTTTCAATTTCCATAATCACTATTGAAGCAAAACTCACACACTCTTCATGATAAACCAAAACACTAATATTACCATTTGATGTATAATTGGTCGGAATGAATGATTGTATATCAATATAAGATTTCCTGTAATTTTTCAGATATCAGTTCAATACATAATTTAAATTTGGAACAACTTATATTATTTATTCACATTATGGTCTATTCATGCTTTATCTCTATATTCATAGACACAGGGTACACCTCTTTGTACCCCCAAAACTAATTTTATGTCTTCAATATATTGCTCCCAGAAAAGGTGGTAGAAATACTCATGTCACCTGATCTACATAAACATTTTATCACAGTAGTATTTGGAACTAAAAATGTGAAGGTCACACTTAAGACTGTACCGAAGCCAAAAGGGAAATTGTACATGGATTACTAAAACATCCATGTCCAGGTTGCCTAATGCTCTCAAATGTCAATCCTATTGGTGACGACATATTTGTTTCTTCATAAGATTATATATTGAAACTCAACCTTGTAGAAAATGTCTAATCCTATCACTCATTTTATACTTTGCATGATTTCATAATGTCTCTATTGATATCTGCTTTTCTACATATTTTCCCAAGCTCATCATAGTGACTCACTCTTCATATGTGTTGACATTAACATTCACCCTCTAACCAAAACCCTATTAGGAAAGAACTTTTGATACAAATCCTATACTCACTCTTCTTCCTAAACCTACCGACTATCTTCTTAATCCTACCTACTATCCCTTTTTGACTGGATGTTCTCTTCTACATTCAATCATCCAAGGTACAAGGTCCTATGCCATTTATTATTGAATTATCTGAGACATCTTTGCAGAACATAATTAAAAGCTAAGTATCCCAGTCAAGGGCCAAATGATTTCTGGCCTTCAAATCTTACTTAGATTTCTGTTTTTGTACATTTATTTCAACTCTATATTCTTATAAATATCGTAGGTACCCAATACCATTATTCATCTCACAGAATGATTCCTAACTGAAATCGAACCTGTTTTTAACCCGAAACATACACTGTTCCCTCAATCTCATTTTACAGAAGAGCAGGGAAAGAGTTGTTCTTACAATACAGGAAATTAGGGTACCTTCCACCTGTGAGAACCTCAAAGGTCCATTCAGAAATGATACCTGGAGAAGATTTAGGCAGGTATAAAGGACCTGAGAGAGCAAAAGTCATCTTCCATGGCAAACAACCTGGTCAGGATGAAGGGATGTGTCTGAATCAGCCTCTCTCTTCTTATTGTAGAGAAGATGGACAATACCAGGCCTGGGTGAAGAGCTGTTCCCAGGTTCCTCTGGTTGATATACCATTCTAACTAGTGAAAGTGTCACAAGAAGTAGAGGCCGGCTCCATCTCATGGGACCCTTGGAAGCAACTCTTAGGACAAAGTGTTTGCCAAGGCAGTGACCTCATTCAGTTCCAAAGAAAGTGACATACCTCATTTCCTTGGTGATGGAACTCTCTGAACTTGGTATCCAAGAAGTCAGGCACCCAGAAGCAGTCCCAGTCCCAGTATCAGTGGGCTCACTTGGTTGGATTTAACAAGGACAGAGTCAGTCTTTTTTGGTACCTACTGATGTGAGGAAGGACAAATGGAGGAGAGCTCTGAAGAGGGACCTTTCCTGAGAAAGCAGGTAGTGGCTCACCACTTTTTCCTGACACCTTAACAGAGTTGGCCAAGGAAACCAGATCTGATAGAGGACAGGCCATTTTGGGAGAAGATAGTATGGCCCACAAGTCAGAGAACACTTTGGATAGTCACAGACCTACTTGAGGGAAGGAGGTGCCTTTGTGGGAGTGGGTGTGTGTTTGTGGTTCTGTCTCATGTTCTGAGAATAGGTAGGAAAGTCGGTTTTTTCGTTTGCAGTGGACTATTTCTAGTAAGTCGTTTGACCAGACTAGTGTTCCTATGTCTGTGTATTTCACTGTGTCCGTTGTTGTAGACATTTGAAAAGATAATGCATTAATATATGTCTAGTCTATTATAAATCTTCCCATAATTCATCCTGGCCAATTAATGAATGGAATGCAACCTGTCTTATCCATGGGCAACACCTGCTATCTACCTAAGTTCCTGTTTTCTTCCTGAATTCTGGCCATTCTCCAGAATTGGCTCATGGTTTTGTTTCCAAGATATGTACCACCTCCAAGCCCTGTGACATGGCCATGTACTGGATAGCTTAAGAGAATGGCGAGATTCTCAGAAAACTCAGATAACAGTGTGACCAGGAAAGTCTCAGTGGAGAGACCCTACTTTGGATCTTTTGCTTAACTATTGTTCTGTTGCCCTGAATGTCAAATATCAGTGTGACCAGGAAAGTCTCAGAGGAGAGACCCTACTTTGGATCTTTTGCTTAACTATTTTTCTGTTGCCCTGAATATCTGGAAGGCCTTTGCCTCAGGCCACCCCTCTGTGAAGCCTGAGGAAAACAGTTTTGAAATGGAAATGAATGGGCATCATCTGTGGCTCTTTGCTTAATTGCTTTGGTAAGGGATGTGGCTGAATTAGCCTTTTGGTCTTATGTGTGGCTGTGACTTAGATTCTCAGCTCCTGATGGATCTAAAGAATGATCGCTTGTGTCCATCCAAAACCATAATTGCAAAAAGATCAGTCATTGTGGATGAAGTCACTTGCCTTCCTCTGTTAGGTTCATGACCTCTATCAAGTGAGAATAGGGATTCTTTGGATGAAATGAGTTCTTCCAAGCCCTGCAGTGGTGCTTGGGTTTTCACATGACTCCAAATGAAATAAAGAATCTATATCTGAAAATCAGTAGGGCTCAAATTGGAGAAACAGAGCAGTATTAAAGGCATGCTTATTTTGTCACTCCTGGTTCACAGGAAGGGTGTCCAGGCCACCCTGACTTTAGGCAAATGAGGGGCAAGCGAGCTTATTTTGAAAACTGTCTTTGGCTGCGCCCCTCATAGAAACCTTCGCCAGAGGTGAGGATGAGTCTCTACATGGAAGAGGATTAGTGTCATGTGGAGGTGTTTTGGTTATAATTTTGGTCATTTGTGTGTCGGTTGGAAAAAATGACTGTGTCCACCTGGGCTTGAACTCTGGTGTGATTCCCCTTAGAGACTGAGTTGTGGAACTAAAGTCAGAGAAATATTGCCATGAATTTTGTTGGAATTTTAGTAGGCCATGCATGAGAGTCGCCATTGGAAACTGAGATCTAGGCCCAGGGTGGCTTTCCACAGAGCACTGGGAATCTCCGCCAGGATATAACATGATTTTATTATTAAAGACTTGACAGGCTGAGTTGAGAGTCAAAACACACATGGGCCTCACCTTGTAGACCTCAATGGGCCTGGCTTTATGTGGCCTCTTTGGGCACTCTTTCAGAAGCCTTGCCTGTGAGAGTTCTTTAGAGCTATCATTGAAATGAGCTTCCTCACCATTTAATGATTCCTGAATGAATTGAAACCCACAGTGACTCCAACTTCATCTTTGAAAAATGGTTAGATAAATACCATGAAATTTTTGAAATTCCCATTACCAGGTGGCACTGGAAAACTTTTGGATGTCTTGTTGCTGATCATGAGTATACCAGACAGTACCTTGATTTACTGGGTTTCATGAAAATGGTTTAGAACAGAGATGCCAGTAAGTTGGATCCTGCTGAGTAGTGGCCCAGAGCAGTGGTGTGCAGGTGTTTGATAAAACATCAGTGGTAGGGCCATGAGGATCTACCATTGGATTCCAAATGGCTTGTGACTGACATGGTGTAGCCAGCAGACCCTTATATGTAAAGGAATCTTGTTATATGGAGAGGTTTCAGGGCAATGTTCTGAATCATGTTGCTATTGTCAAGGGGGCAAGCTACATGGGATAAACTACTGTTTGGTGCATTCTCCTCCAGACCCTTCCCCCCACACCTGACAGAACTCCTCCAGTACTGTGTCCCATTTGAACTCGTATTTTTTGAAGCAAATACCAACCTCCCAGAGCAGCAGCAAAAACACCACGAAAATTAGAGGATGGCCAAATGGCTTCACAGTCCACACGAAGAGACAATTAGCCCTCAGAGGCCACAGTTTACCTACAAAGAGAGAATTCAGCACTGTTGCCTCATTTCATTGGAAAGTAAGTAACCATGTCATCCAGATCACATAGATGCAAACCCAGCTTTGATGGTCTCACTACAAAGTAAGCTAAAGCTCCTGACAACAGCATATATTTCAAGTGCTCAACCTCAGAGGCAGATCCTCAAAAATATTTAGGCCAGCAGAGCTCGAGGTTTGTGGAGTGTTTACCCTGTCCATTACTTTTAGAAACTCCTCTACCAACTCCAATGATGTGAAATCGGGAGCATTTTCCAATCCAGATAGGTATTCACAAATTTTTTAACTCTTCTACTCTAATTGTGTTTTTCTTGAGGCGAAGGTAATGTCAAGGCATTGTTCTGGATGAGAGTGGAAAGATTTTTCTGTAGCATATGTTTGCATACACATTGGATTCAATTTCCTGTTTTCCATTCAAAATACTGAATCCCTGACACTAACCCATACCCTACCAGACTCTGACTACTAATCCTAATATGATGGAGAAAAATAACCCAAACAGAATAGAAATACAAGTAGTTCAGAGGAGGCACGGTGTATAGTTGGACTTCCCTTCTGCATGATACAGAGTAGGAGTTATAAATCTAGTCAATTGTTTGTTGAAATAGTTCTCCATGTATTTTTAAAGTTAACAAACATGTGAATTCCTGTCTCCCTTTCTCTGTAGCCTATTCAGCATGTGTATTTTAATATGGACATATACAATCCTACCTGGTACCACACGTTTGTTCTTGTGATTTGGCTTACTTGGCAGATACAAATTGTGAGACGAGATCACTCCTACTAAACCCTGTTGGTACTGAATATTGAAACAATGGGTGAGCTTCCTAGTTGAACAACATTATACATAAATCCATGTTCAGTAAAATGAATATTTTTGGATCTGTGGATGATATATATTTTATGATGAATTTTGATTGACATATATTGCTACTTTTTTTGTCTGTGTGTACTCTCCAGATTTTTCTAAATATGAAATATATGTGTCTTATGTACACTCCCTAAATTCATTCATGTTCATGTATGTGGATTTATAATCAACTATTCACAAGATTATTCTCAGAAATATTCATCCACCTGAAATTTGCCTAATGCTCTCAAATGTCAATCCTATTGGTGACTACATATTTGTTTCTTCCTAAATTATGTATTCAAACTCAACCCTGTTCAAAATGTCTAATCCTATCACTCACTTTATACTTTGCCTTATTTTGTAATGTCTCTATTTATATCTGCTTTACTTCATGTTTTCCCCAGTTCATCATTGTGACTGACTCTTCACCTGTGCTGACTTTAACAATCACTCTGTAACCGAAACCCTGTAGCTAACGAACTTTTGTTCCAAATCCTATACTCACACTTCTTCCTAAACGTACTATCTTCCTATTTCTATCAACAATCCCTTTTTGATTGGATGTTCTCTTCTACTTTCAATCATTATAGTAAATGTCGGGCGAGCATCGCAGGAGGAAACCACCAACAGACTATCTCATGCAACAGCAAAGGGTTTATTGAGTGTCCAGCATGCTGGTGCTCAGAGCTCACTTGAATAGAGCAGATAGCCCTGAGAATCGCTTAAGTAGAGCTTATATACTTTACCTGGAGAGGGCAGGGAGGGAAGTTTATTGATGGATCAGGGCGAGTGGGCGATTTGCGTGCAACTGGGTGAGGGAGCACATTCTGCAGTTGGGCAGTTGGGGACAGCACATACTGGGAACAAGATTTGCAAGCATTTCTCAAGATTTCAACAGTGTTTTGTTAAGCATACAGAAAAACAGGAAGTGACAAGTACCTATTTTATTAACCTTTTATTCCCCACTTCTTCTTCTGGCTACTTTTAATCATAAAAATGATCATTGGGGGGTGTCACATTCTATGTATACTAGTGGGGTATTACCATAAGTTTAACTCGTCCAATTTGAGCCTGGAGAAAAGAAATTACACGGTTGAGAAAACAGGGTTTAATAGTTAGCAATAATATGAGGATTATTATTGGACCGGCCAGGGTTGATAAAAACGTAGTTAACCAGGAAGACTGTGTGAACCAAGACTCAAACCACCTTTTTTGGGCCTCTCTGTCTCTTTGATGCTTTTCAAGGAATCTTTTTAATTTACTCTTAGATTTTATTACAACTCCAGTATGCTCGGCATACAAACAACTTTCTTCTCTCAATGCAGCACAGAGGCCCCTTCTCTCATGACAAGGAGGTCCAACCCTCGAGTGGTCTGAAAAACAACTTCAGAGAGAGAGGTAAAAGACTCATGCAAAGCTCTGATGGAGGTTTCTAATATCTTAGTTTTGGTCTATTGCTGTCATTTGTTGGGTCATTTGTTGAGTCCCATGGACAAAGGCAGTGGTTCCCGTGGCCACCAGTGCAGCAATTTCTATTCCTAATATGATGGCTAAGTTGAGGGATATATATTTTCAGTGGAACCGGGTTGAATGCCCCCCTATTTGATCTTCAAATGAACCTGCATTGTGATAGAGCACTCTGGGAAACATCTGCACGATTACACAATTAATCACATCTGTTGACCATTTCATGAAAACATTAACAATGTTTAAGTATATAGAATCATGCTGTAGTAGGGACGGACAAGGCAACTCACCTAAGATAGCACTGAAGACAGGGAAACAGTCCTATTTGGTGGCAACCAGATTCAGAGGGCATTGATTCTGTTGTAATCAAGTAATCCTCTGAAACCCAAGTTTAGGTAGTTTCAGAATTTTGTACCCAACATGTAATGGGAGGGGCTCAGAAGTTCACAGTCTGCAGAAGTTGAAAAAAGCAGTTTTGTTTCTGTTTTTTCCTCGGTTCTGGGCAAGTTAACTTTTCAAGGACACCTGGGAGGGAAAGAGCTTTTTCTTCCCTTTCTTATTTTCCCATTTCCAGCTGTTACCACGGAGCCCAGTTGCTAACTTCGTTAACTTAGAAATGTAGCCATCTCTGTGAAGCCCCATGTCAAGGCCAGAGGCCTTGTTCACATATTTTTGTGAAAAACTAGTAAGGGGGTGTCTTGATTAGGAGTGCTAATTTTTTTAGCCAGTGGCCAAGTAGAACAGGGCAACATGAAAATAGGAAGTTTAACTACATTGAACTTTTTTATAGGAACTCTTTTGCTGAAAGTCCTAAAGTCAGCCATGGTGAAGACTTCTGGGGAAGGTCAGTTAAAGACTTTTCTGTGGGCCTGGTACAGAGGGGAAAGACGGAGAAGGTGGGGCTGAGAGCAGCTCAGAGTATCTGAGAATGAGAAAAGAGAGATGTAAAAAAATAATTGGAAAGTGGTTTGGAATTTTCCTAGCAACAAATATTTGAGCAGTAGAACAGGTAGAGCAAAGAAGATGGTTGTGAGTATCCCAAAACACATGTTAGGGACTTTAAATTCTTAGTAAACTGTTTTCAGTGATGACAAAGCAACTTTAAAGGCCATTTTCATTACATCTTGGATATGGGTCTGAGGGCTCTCCTCAGCTGGTTTGAGCTTTGGGTTAGTTGGTAAGAGGACCTGGTGGGACCCGGTGCGGGCACTGACAGGAGAAGAGAGGAGTGAGTGGGTGGAGGGGTACCTCAGTACCTGCTACGTCAGCAAGGGGGCAATGGTCTGAGAACCAGCAGAGATTTGGATTTTTGATCTAATAATTGTAGTGGAGAAATCAGGTTCCTGAGGTGGGAGTGACAGCAGAGACTCTGGAGCAGAAGGCTGAAGGTGAGGATCTATTGGGTAAGCATAGTTCAGGATGTGAGCGAAGAAGGGAAAAGGCCTCTACATAGTGGAATCTCCTTTTACCCTTTTGAGCACCAGCAGATGTTAAAAAGGTCACACAGGATTTGAGGATCTAGAGTCCCCTCTGGTTGCCATCAGTTTTTGTTTTCTAATTCGTAATATGGCCAATGCTGTGTACTGAATTTAATGCGGAGTTTGGGTTCCATCAGGCAGCCCCTGTATGCTCACATCCCCATGACTTACAGAAGAAGTCGGCTTTTCCCCCACATAGCCATGGCTGTTTATGGC